>NW_027279502.1:0-40797 GCF_046629955.1 Centroberyx affinis
GTTGGAACGAAAACATGCATAGTCTCACGCTCCATGGCACATAATTGTCCAGCCCCTGCTTTAAGGGAGCTGTTGCTCTTTAACACAGGACTGGTAAGACTGGTGAGGAGTGTTGGACAAAGTGATGAGGCACTAGTAATCTTACACTGTCGTTGACTTAACAATAGCTTTCCCTGACCGGGAATTGAACCCAGGTTGCAGCAGTGAGAGCGCCGAATCCTGACCACTACACCATCAGAAAAGATTCTGGGTGTGTGTGTTCTTTAGATCAAGATTCACATTTTCTGTCAAATGTGCAGACATACTTTGGACTGAAGCGAACAGCTGACAGGGTGGCACTACACCACCTGCACCTGTTGTGCCAGGGTTGCGGCTGTTGATTCCCTGCACTGTCCGTAGTTCTACCATCACCCCGTCCTCATTACCCAGCACCACCACTGCCACCAATGAACCTACCGATGACCAATGCTGAGCTGCACCCACTAAACGGAAATATAATTGGTCGGCCACATCAAACGTGCAAGTGTGGCCAGTTTCGCACTTCAGAAACTGGCCACAGCCAATACAAAGGCAAAATATATTGCCCAAAAACTTAGACCTTGACTAAAGAACAGTGGTTGAAGGCCATGCAGAGGGCAGCCTACGAACAAAGCCTCAACATTAAGTTTTAGCTATTTATGTGTAAAGTTTGATTTAATGTGTCCTCATTTTCCTTTTTTCTGTGATTTCTTATTGGTTCATTGTTCTGTTAATTATTCAAGATTCGTTGCCCTAATTATTATTATTTATAATATATTATTATTGTTCACTGTGTTTTTTTTATTTGTTTTTTAAATGTATCCTTCTTTTATTCTTTTGTGTGATGTCATCTGTTCACTGTTCTTTGAATTATTTAACTTTGATTGCACTTTTTATTATTTTTTATTATATTCTAATTAATTATTATTGTTGTTCACTGTGTTGTTTAATTTGATGTTGAAATGTAGCCTCCTTACTTAATTTGCCAATCAGCTCTCTGTTCATCAGCTGTCTGTCTTTGATTTTCTTTTTTTGGTTGCTATTTTTGTTATTATTTATTGTTCACTGTGTTCTTTTTTGATTTAGATTGCACTTTTTCTAATTGTTTTTGAGTATCATTTGTGTGCACTTGATAGAGATTTATTTAATTGAAACCGATTTTCTGTTCGTCTCTTCAATAATACCATGATATTATTTAAATATACTACATAATACATTCATATACCCAATACTTTTTATACTTGACTGAATGACCAATAAAGTTATCAAATGAGTTATCACTCATTCATTTCAATCATTACTTTCTTTCAATTCGTCTTTAGTGCATTACCCACTTTTGATATCAATTTTCTCAAGATTTGTGTCTAGTTAGATTAAAAAGACTTGGAAACCTTATTTATCATTAATCTGCATAAGGAGAAACTCATACACACAGGTAAAAGTAACAGCAGGTATAATAAACAGTCAAGAAAGGAGAAATAGACTTTGCAACACTGATTTAAGGGTAAAATAAACCCTATATGCAGTAGTGTTAAACCCCTCTCACACATGATGTTGACCAGTGGGTAAGAGTTATGAAAAAAGAAAAGGAGTGTGTCTATCTGTGTGACATTTGACGAAATTCAATTAAGTCCAATTAGGTTCAATTAGGTCCATCAATTTTTTCTTCCATTTTCCTTCCTTTTTCTCCCCCTTCTTCCCCATCTTTTACAGACTATTGTTCCCCAGCTTTCTGCCAGACCCCTACCCAAAGTCCCGCCCCCAGCAGCAGAGGATAGTTCCCCACCAATCGGTGATTACTATTGTTCCACACACAAACAGATACCATATTACTACCTTTTTAAAGATATAATTACGGTGATTTTTCTAGAAAATTTACCCATTCTCTCAATTCGTGAATGCTGTGTTGCTAGCGAAAGCTCATAGTTTTACCTACATTACATTACATTCATTTACTTTATCCAAAGCGACTTACAACACTAGAAATGGAAGCCAATCCACTCCAAATGGCCTGAAACATGCTCCTAAACACTTTCTGGGGGAACGATTTTGCCCTTGACACTTAGTGAAATTTGAAAAATTCGAAATCTACCAGGGTTACGGATACGTAATTTTTAACTGAGACACTTTCTCATAACTCACAAACCGTGAGTGGTATTATTAAAATTTGCTTTGATACTGTGATTTTGAGCCTTCTCCACAAGGACGTGTACCACGATGAGATAGACATCTTCATCAAGTGGTGTGACGCCAACCATCTCATTTTAAATGTCACCAAAACACAGGAGATGGTCTTTGACCCGAGGCAAGTGACTGACCATGAGCCAGTGGTCATCAAAAACCAGACAATCATTCAGGTGTCCTCGTATAAATACTTAGGTGTCCACATAGACAACCTTCTTTGCTGGAAAATACACATTGATAACCTGTGCAGTAGACTGCAGCAGAGACTTTACTTTCTAAGGCGATTGAGGCTGTATGGAGTGAGAATCCAGATCATGCTGATGTTCTACCGGGCAACCCTAGAGAGCATCATTAGATATGGAATTACAGCATGGTTTGGCAACCTAACAGTGCAACTGAAAAGCAGGCTTGCCAGCATGCACAAGACGGCTATGGCGGGAATAGGGAAGAAAGAATATGAGTCCATACAGAGCCTATACGAGCAGGCAGTCATGAAACAAGCAACAAAAATCATTTCGGACTCTCAACATCCCCTCTTCTCTGAATACGAACCGCCACCATCAGGAAGAAGACTCTGTGTGCCAAAGTGCAAATCAAACCGCTTGAAGCTATCGTTTGTTCCAGCCTCCATCAAGCTGCTGAACTCTAATGCTAAATCTTAGTGCAATAGAGCAATGTGCAATAAATACATAAGCACTTTAGCACTTAGCACTTTTGCACTTTAATTCCTACAGCTTCTTTTTAAGTTGTCGTGTTGTCAATGTCAAATGTATACCCTTACAAAAAAGTCACATGTGAAATCGTCCATTTCACATGTGAAAATGTCCATTTCACATGTGAAAACTGCACTTTCACATGTGATATGCTTTATTCACATGTGAAAAAAGGGTTTCACAGGTGAAAATGAAGTTTGTGTCACAAAGTCACATGTGAATTTGACATTTTCACATGTGATTGTCTCTATTCACATGTGAAAAAAGGGTTTCACAGGTGAAAATGAAGTCTGTGTCATAAAGTCACATGTGAATTTGACATTTTCACATGTGATTGGCTTTATTCACATATGAACTGAAATATTTACATTTGAAAATAAAATATGTGTCACAAAGTCACATGTGAGTTCGACACATTCACATGTGATTGGCTTTATTCACATGTGAACTGAAATTTTTACATGTGAAAATAAAGTATGTTACAAAGTCACATGTGAATTTGGCATTTTCACATGTGATTGTCTCTATTCACATGTGAAAAAGGTTTTCACAGGTGAAAATGAAGTCTGTATCAAAGTCACACATGAATTTGACATGAGATGTGAAAATCACAAAACACACATAAACATAAAAAAATGTTTTGGTAATGACCATGTACATTTTGCCAGTAAACTAAGCAAATTATATTCAGCAAATGGTAATTACTGTGTTACAAGGGAAAACAAAAATTCAAGTTCAAGTTCAAACTGCAAGCAGAGGAAGCGCGCAGGTTTGCGCATGTGCGTTGAGGAGAAGAAAATAACCGCTCTGTCGTTAGCAGTGAAAAGTCAACTAAAGGCAAGCTGCTTTATCAGACTTTACAAAGTCATCAGAGTTCATCAGCTTCGATTTCTTTCAGAAGTACACCCCAGCATAAGGTCTATATATCGCGTAACACAAGAAGAACTTATTTTACCATCTTGGTTTTCATCCCACCGTGGATTCTCCAAGGTAAGTTAGCTTGATTTACCTTAAATGTAACGTTACCTTAGCTAACTAACGTTACATCATTGAAAATGGCAGGGCGCAGTGCTTCCCAAGCCCCTTCGTTAAAGCCACAAATTAGTAAATTTTTATTCAGTAAAATGTCTGATTCAGACTGTTTTGTTTTATAGCCTATATATGACGAATTGCATCAAATTTTTCCCTGTAACGTTATTCCTTTGCGGGTTCAAATGTTGGATGAAAAGTAGTTTATCTCTGTGATAATATAAGCTAACGTTAGAGATGAGCTCAAAACAGAACCACCAAGATGTGTTCTGTAAGAGAAAGTTGGCATTTACATTGAACAATCAAGCAGACTGCCACGAAATTAGTTTTAAGTGTGTGTGTGTGTGTGTGTGCGTGTGTCACCCGTAGCGCCACCACTTGGATATCAATTTCTAGCTTTGGCCTAGCTAGACCAAAGCTACAGGACCAGCCACTGGTGTCAACATTTAAACAAAGATGGCTAGTTCAGGAACAGGTAACTCTCTCTCTTCTCTCTCGTTTATGCAGAATTTACATATTTTACATTTACATACATATTTTCATATTATAATCAATATAATTGCTCTTTTTTGTATCCCCCCCCCCCCCTCTTCCTCTCCCTCCCCAGGTTTATGCAGAATTTACATGCATTAACCGTGTTGATCGAGCGCTGGACAGTCACACCAGGGGCTTGCTGAAGATATACAGAGCCAAACCAGGACAAGCAGGACAAAATGACATGGAAGATTTACTGGAGAAACTGGATGCACAGGTAAATAATCAATTTGTCAATCAAAGAAAGATTGATTTTCGTGGCTTTATCTTTGCATAACTAGTTTTTGGCATTTTTGTTTGTGCTTAATTTCAAACAAGATCATTTCTCAAGCTTGGACCTTCTCTCTTTCTCCTTCTCCCCTCCTTCTCTTTCTTTCTCTCTTTGTTGCAGACTACAGACTTAACTGCACACAGGAGATCTACTGTTCTTCGGAGTCTTCCCTTACTTGAGAGATTCAGCTTCACTGTCAAAGACCATCCTAGTGAGTAGCGTGCTTGCTTCAGCAAATCACACTTATACACTCGTATTTACTTCTTTATTAGTCTAGTTGCTTCAGCAAGAACACTATCATTATCCGTCTTACTCACAATTCACACTAGCCTTCCCAGCCGATCAGCTTTCAATATTCAAAATCTTGCTGTTCTGAATGGCTCCTTCAACTTCTGAGCAGTCTCTCTACTCCACTCCGCTGTTTTAAAGACTTGCACTGGCTTTCACTCTTTCTACTGCTACTACTACAGACATGTCTAACACACCTGTCTATCTAACCAACTGTACGGTGGCCATTTTAGGACATCCTCAGCTGCCTGTTTCATTCGTAGATGCAGTTTGTCAGATTTAGATGGACATGTCAGGGTTTGCTGTACTTTGTCAAACATAGATGGTGCTCGTAAGATTTAGACCTGTTTATTAATGATTTTTGACCTACTCCTCTGGTTGACATTAATTTTATTGGCTAACTCTGCCTATGTCAAGCCTGAGCGCCCCGGCGTTAAAAACAAGCACATCCTTCCACTCGCTGTCTGAGTTTGTCATGATGAATGCTGCTGATACATTTTCTGGGACCCATGTGGGTTACATTGGGTAACACAAAAGCAAAATGCCAGCTGTGCAGCCAGCAGTTACTGTTTTGACATATTAAAGCAACGCAGGTCTGTCTGTTTTTATGTGCTGCCCTTAGTTCACAACCATTCACACTACAGTGATACCAGGAGACATTTATTTTTTATTAGTAAATGACATTGTTCACACTGTAACAATAACTACAACAATGGTGCACAATGATAATGGTAGTTGTTATTGGGATAACATTTTAAGTTTTTTGTTAAGTCTGAACAATAGAAATTCCCTTTGACTATTGATTTTGTTGATTTTTTGAACCAAAAAGTAGAGCGCACAAATTTACATTATTCAACTACACATTGGTGCTGTGTGAATTTTCTGCCAACTACAAATAGCTGTCAGGTCCTTTTATACAGTAGTTAGAGTTGTCTCAACAGTGTGAATGAGCCTGTATGTTATCAGGTCTTTTTTGTAGTGAGCTGTAATGCTGTAATATTATTTCTTGTCTTCCCTAGGATACTGAAGGGTTGGAGGCACACGACACACATGGCGTTGGGGATTCTTGAGGTAGTGAAGGACGATGCAGCCCTACCAAGATCGCTTCCCACTGTGGTCAGTGTAACTGTTATCCTGGAGGAGGAGGTTGTAATGGACATCTTAGGTGATATCACAAATGCCTTTACTGTTCTGTTTGGTTTGCTTTACGCATTGAACATGGCGTACTGCAAGGGCCTAAAGTGCACCTTAGAATTTAGGAAGGTCTTTCTGGGTGTTGCACTCCAAGAGTACAGTCTCTACGAAGCAAGATATTCCTGATGTAGTATAGCAAGAGATTTTGGGCTGCTCCCAAAATACTTGTTTTTCAAGTAATGCTGTTCAATTGTTAAATTTACAAGAGAATATAGATTATAGGACTCATGTTGTCATGTTAATGTCCAGGTGTAGTTCATTACGTTACAAATATTTATTTTTAAGCAAATGCAATTTTTTTTTCATCAAATAAGATTGGGATTTTCATATTCTGTTGATACGTTGAGGCATCTAAACATCATGTTCCATTTGCCAGGCATGTAAACACCTTATCCTGTTTACTGGTGTTTTTTTTTTTTAAAGATGCAAATGCATCGCATGTCATCCTTGTGTCTCTACCCTGTTTATGGGAGAAGCTCATTGTCTAAATCAAATAGCGGGAAAGATTAGACCATTATATTACCATTAGATTAGACCATTTCCTCATAGGGGGATTGTAAGTTGTTGGTGATATGTTGGGTATTCAATAAATGGCATAATGATTTGGAAATGTTAGCCCGTATATGTGTTGTTTGTTGCTTATACGGCTTATACTTACAGTATATATGTGTATACGGTATATACAGTAGAACATTCACAAGTGACAACTTCCAGCTCCAGATTTTATATTCTGAAGATGTCACAGGTTAAATTCTTAGTTCTTTGATTTCTGGCTTAGGTGGTCATGTTCACATGTTAAAAGCACATGTGATTCATCATGTGGTTGTCCACATGTAAACCACATGTGAATGTTCCCACATGTGATCTTGAACCACATGTGGTTTTTGGACACGTGTTTTACATGTTTTTCGCATCTTCATACCACATGTGAATATCCCCACATGTGATCTTAAAAGCACATGTGATTCATCATGTGGCTGTCCATATGTAAACCACATGTGAACGTTCCCACATGTGATCTTGAACCACATGTGGTTTTTGGACACGTGGGAGGAGAGAGGCCAGGAAACTGACAGTGAAGATGCAGTAAAGTTTTCATGTGTAGTTTTGGGCCTGTGTCCTTTCTTTACTAATAAAATCATATCGGTCAGTTTTGACCGGGAACACAACAGATGTTATTTTGTGCCACTATTTAAACATTTGAATTGGTTTCAAAACAAATGTCCTTGTTAAACTTTGACAAAAAGTAGTCTGTGATAAATAGCACAATATGTTTCATCTGAGTATTTGTTATAGTCAAAATAATCTTAATCAAAATAATGCTTTTTTTACTCAAAAATTAGTTGTATGAGCTCAGGTCAATGAGGCCTACAGGCCATAAATAGCAAATAGAAGTTCAGAACTTGTAATGTTCACAAGAACTTAAGTTGATAAAAAGATCTAACACAACATTAGATGATAATATATGTATTATTATGGATTTATAATCAGCTACAATGGAGCGTTCATTTTGGACCGGGAACACAGAATTAATTAACATGAAACGAACACAACAGGAGGGCTAGTTATACTAATTCAAATGTGGAATAATTGCAAGCAGGTAGAATTATATTACCACAGAAAGTGTCGGGGGCGAATGTCAATTGATGACCCACTTGCCTCCCGGCCTGTCTCCCTGACACCGCGCTTTTTACGCAGGCTGAGGTGGAGACTGTGTTGCGCAATCTACCCAATAATAAATCAAGTGGCATGGATGGAGCGTGTATCATACGAATCTCTCAAGGCCACGCAGTCATGTACATTAACTTCAATTTTTAATATCTGCTTGGAAAATAAAAGAGTGCCTGATTCGTGGAAGGGGGCTCTTGTTCATAGAATCCCCATAAAAGACAATATCCCGGACAATCCATCAACCTGGAGAGACATATCCCTTTTACCCACCATCTATAAGGTGTCTCCCATGCAAACATCTTATCTCCCAAGCAAACGGCTTACATCAATAGGCAAGGCATGAATGAACATGTGTTTTGTCTCAAAACAGGAATTGATGACTTTAAGCACGAGTCCTGTAGATTCTATACTGCTTTTCTGGACTTCCGTGATGCATTTGGAACTGTAGCACATAATGTCATGTTAAAAGCTCTTGAGGAAATACATCTACCTCAGGTTTATATTGATATTGTTAAAGATGTTTATTATGGTTCATTTACACAGGTTATTTGTGGTAAGCAGCTCACAGATCCAATCCCTCTCCAAGTAGGCATTAAGACTGGCTGTCCATGGAGTGCAGTTAACTTTATGCTAGCAATCAATCAATGGTTAAAGTGGCTATGTAAGTGTGCTCCCCTCAGTGTCATTTCCCCTAACCCCGTTCAGGGGTATGCTGATGATGTACAGATATCCTCTCGTCAAGAGGCTGTTATTAACAGCATGCTCTCCAGAACTGACTCCTTTTTGGAGTGGTCAGGATTAGAGGATAAAGATTCCAAATGTGCAGTTTTCTATGAAAGGCGGAGTGGGGGAAACCGCTAGTACCATTCTAAGTCAGATTCAATACCTGTATTCACAATTAGTAATAAGCCACTAAGAGTTTACTCACGGCATGAGACATATACATATCTTGGTCATAAATTCAATGTAGCAGGTGAATGGAAAGAACAAGTCGATGAAATCATATCTGAGTATTCCACCAGACTTGATCTAATAAATGCATTGCCCCTGCCACTTATCATCAACTGGAAGCAATCAGACAAGTAGCACTGGCCAAAGTACAACATCTGTTTTCCAAAACTTTGTTGTTCCAAAGTCACTACGTGACTTGAATGATAACACTGTACGTTTCGTAAGACAGTGAGCTGGCTTAAACACGCATACTACACGCAATGTCATATTCCACAGTAAACGGAAGGGTGGACTCGGGGTTCCTAACTTTGAATGGACATAAATTGCTACGAGGCTCTGCCATCTATTAAATAGGCTTAACAGTGATGATCAATGTGTCAGAGAGCTTGCCAGAGCTTCTCTGTTCCTGGACCTACAGAGGCGCAAGTTCTCCCTGGCACGCGAGTCGGATCCTCATTTCCTGGGCTTCAAGAGGAAACCCAGTGGAAAGCTGGACACTCGCTCCCCTGGCTTCGGTGTGTGGTCGGACTGGCCTGACTTGAACGACCTACGTGTTTGGCTGGGCAAAAGTTACTCTGGAGTGGGTAGGGTCTAACTCTGAGGCAGTGAATATCTCAGAGGATTATATCTGACCCCAGTATCTCTGCGAGAGCGACTGTGAATGTCGGTGGAACAGAACATCAACTTCCACTAACAAATGCCCGAGGTCGCCTCTTCAGGGCACAACAACAGAGACAACGGCAACGCTGGACTGAGTTGAAACTTCAAGGGAAGCTAGCGTGTCTCCCTGTTGCAGATCACTGTGTCTCCCACACAGTGTTTAAAAGTTTTGTCATTGTCATCAAAGCATTGTGATCTTCACTATAAAAGCAAGATTACAGGTTTTACCAACCAAGCTTAATCTTTCCATTTGGCTTCCTGACAGTCATGCTCCTCACTAAGGCTGGGTATTGGCAAGGACCTCACGATACGATACGTATCACGATACATGGGTCACGATACAATACATATCACGATACATGGGTCACGATACGATACATATCACGATACATGGGTCACGATACGATACATATCACGATACATGGGTCACGATACATGGGTCACGATACGATACATATCACGATACATGGGTCACGATACGATACATATCACGATACATGGGTCACGATACGATTGTATCACGATACATTGTGATACGATAGATATTGCGATATATTGCAATACTCTACATAATTTACTGAAAATTTTAAAATAGAGCTGAAAATACAACTGTGTACCACCTGGGTAGTCTAATATGTACATCACATTATATTGATAAGTCAGCAGACAAATTGAGTCAAAACTATTTAATTCAAAGGGATTTGAGTGAATGTTTAAGGACATTTTAAATCCGTTTAAAACATGAATAATTTTTTTTAATGTATCGATACGAGGGGCTGGAAAATTGATACAGTATCATGGAAAAAAAAATATTGCAATACTCAGCTGTATCGATTTTTTTGCACATCCCTCCTCCTCACTGTAAACACCATGGTCACGAACAGATAGCTGAAACCATGTGTCACATCTTAAATGATTGCCATGTATACAGGGGGCTTTACATATCTAGGCATGACAGAATAGTGGATTTGTTATCAAAAGATATCACATCTATTTTCAGGTCTTCTATAATGCTTTATAAGCATTCTACTGTGAAGCCGAGCATGTTCAGTCTGTGTAGTGAGGATTCAGAAGTGTGCTCTAATATTACAGCTAACACCCCTGATGTTGTTGTTGTCAATGAAAATCTTAGAGAGGCCTAGAGGAAGCCTTTCTAACCAATATGCTGAAATATCAACAGCTGGAGCCAGACCATTTCACAGCTGGGCTACAAGTGTAAACTTTTAGTTTTCATATTTGGCAGCCTGGGTCATGTGACTGGAGGGGAGGGGCTTCAGATCAAGGTTATTATAGTTTTGCATTTTTCATTAGTTTTTATTTTTATTTCGTTTTGACTTTTTGTTTTCAATTTCAGTTTAGTTTTAGTTAGTTTTTAAAGCGGGTTAGCTAGTTTAGTTTAGTTTTTATTAGTTTCAGTGTTAGTTTTAGTCTTTTTTGTAATATGGGGTATTTGTCAGGGGCGAGATTCAAAAATTCAAAATACTAGGCTTATGTATGAAATAAATTGACAAAGACGAAAACTAAAGACATTTTCTCTATAATTTTAGTTTATTTTAGTTAGTTTTGTAAACACACAATACAGTTTCAGTTAGTTATCGTTTCTTTGTAAAGCCTCGTTTTCGTTTTTATTTCAGTTAACGAAAACGTTTTTTCACACCTAGTTTTCGTTATTTCGTTAGTTTTTGTTAACAATAATAACCTTGCTTCAGATGGCTGGTCTCCCTAAGAGAAGGGCCAAGCAGTTAGCGAGGTGTTGTTCAGTGTCTGCTATCATTGGTAGCCGCTCAATATGGAGTAGGCGTTGCTTTTTATACCCATGAAGCGGATCCTGTCTGTTATCTTTGGACCTGCCACTGTTTTCATCCTGTGTGTGTGCAACAATGTGGCTGCCAATTAGGCACTTATGTAACTGACTGACTCAATATCTGACTGCATTAATAGTGTTTATGTCCTTATGTCCTGTATGCTTGTATTTATGTAGACATAAATACATCTTTCATCTGTGTGTGTGTGTGTGGTATACCCATCTCAAATGATGCGGGTTTTAATGAGGTTGTTATGTCATTTGTGGTAGTTGTGAGTGCTGGGGAAAAACTGTGTATGCAGGGTGAGGGAAAAGTTAGGCTGTGGTTGTGTGTGTGAGTGTGTGTGACACTATGAGGTTAGCGTGATTTCCCTGCAATGAGCAGGCAATCGCTCTGATTTGCACTCTTCCAACAAGCTGCAAACATCAAAGGTTTTATCTTTTTTGGCAATGCAATAAAGAATGCTGGAATGCAGCAAGGGAAATAAACACAGCAGGGAAGTTCTATTACTTCAACACATTTTGGAGTGTGATGCAGAGGAGTTATTTCTTTGCAGGGAAATTATGTTTTCACATTCCAGTGTCCATCCACAGAAACCCCATACATATTAATCAACAAACAACAAACAGGAGTGTGTTATGACCGTGGGCGTACCCCCAGAAGATTCCCTAGTGTTTCCTTGTGTTTCCCCTTCCCTGTGTTCCCAGTGCTCCCCTGTCTGTCTCTCTCTCTGTTGATGTTTTTATGCCTCTGCGCCAGCATAATGTTAAATATAATGAGGCATAATGTTTTTGGGATGTCTGTCCGTCCGTCCGTCCATCCGTCCCTCCCATTCGCGTGAACGCGATATCTCAGGAACGCCTCGAAGGAATTTCTTCAAATTTGGCACAAACGTCCACTTGGACTCAAGGATGAACTGATGACATTTTGGTGGTCAAAGGTCATTTTCAAGACCATGTAATCAGAGTGATGGCTCAACATTTACACCACTTCTCTGCTAAAATTCAAAAAGAAAGAAAGCATTATTTAGGAATTTTAGTAAAATACAAATGGATGTACAGTATGTACTCAGTGACAGAAGGCAATCCTTTGATCTGAAACATTGCAATTCAATTTCACTGACCTTTGGAAAGGCTCAAGACAGTGGGCAGAATGAAACAGAAGTGTTAAAACACCCTGAGCACCGTAGCTTCACTAAAACATTCAAAATTATTATCAGGTTATAGCTGACTCTTGCTTTTATGTCACAATGTATAATTATTTTGATTCCTGAAATGAGAAGAAACATAATTTACTGTCATGTATAGGCTACAAATTGTTTTTATGTGATAGTGTTTTGACTTTGACCAATGTGACAACTTGCCCCGCTCTCCCCTACTCAATCTGCCAAAACCCCACAAATTTTAAGTGAAACTTAAAATTCCATAATTTACTTGCCTGTGTTAGTAACGGTTTACACAGTAACCTGATAACACGTCTTCTGCTGCACTACAGACTTTAACGGTAACGTTATTACCTTGTGGAATTTAAGTAACGTTAGTGAAATTATAATTTAACTGATAACTGTGTTGCAATGCTTTAATGCAGCGCATTGAATTGAACGGGCCATGGGCCTGTATAGAATTGGTGCTTGTTTTGCAAAACTCTCTGTGATTTCTGCAGGCAAATTGTATTATTCTCATTCTCTCCTCTTCAGCCACACATGGTGCTCTCTCCCTCTGTATCCTGCGTTCTCTTTCTTGGCGCAGCTCAGAGGGGGGTGAGGGTGGCAGCATTTAATGGTTAATAAACTTTCAAACTTAAAATAGGCAAAGTTATTGGTCGCAATTTGAAGGGGAAAGTTTTATATCCAATCACAGTAAAAAATAAATAAATCAGACAATGCACCGGCAGGTAATGATGTTACTGCACTTGTGGTCTCGACTGGTCTTGAAATAAAATTCAGAATCCTCTTTGTCCGAGACCAAGTCGAGACCGAGTAAAAATGCAGTCGAGTCCGAGACGAGACCGAGACCATCACAATGTGGTCTTAAGACCGGTCTCGAGACCAAGACCGATCTCGAGTACTACAACACTACCAGTCTCACATCAAGGCGGTCCATTTAAATATGACTCCCTTCTACACTGATCCTTGCTACACCAACGCTGCTTCACTCACCGCTGCTGCTGCTGCTGGCAAAGCTTTGCCTCCTCCACCCCAGCCTCCACCTTTCTAGTTCAGAGTCTTAACATGGCTCAAAGGTTAAAAATTGTATTCAATGTCTTGCTTTGGGCCCGCTCTTGTATACCCTTGGGGGGGGGGGTTCTCTGCATTGCGCTCCCTGTTTTGGCTTAGCATGCTGCTTGGCTAATCCAGGGAGCATCTAAAGAGCGGAGCCATCAGCGCCAAGCATAACTGTATTTCCATTTGTTGCAATAAATGGTTAAATCTATGGCGAGAATGTTCCTGACTGAAATGTCTAATCGGATAAAATGATGAAGTGATGACATTTTATATCCAAAGGTTCAAAGGTCAACTTCACTGTGAAGTCATAATCATAGTTTTGCTTACCACTGTAGCTGAGAAAACAATCTTGGGTCATTCTGCAAAAACGGTGGAAATGCTGTCACTTACTTTTACATGATTCAGGTAACGTTTTAATAAAGTCATTGTTTTACACATTCATAATAAGTTATTTTTGTTGTTTTGTTCACCACTTGGATTTTGTTCACCACTTGGAAAAACTACAACATCACGTCCGTATTGCAATGAATTGTGGGTAATTGAATCAATGAAAGTCTGGTGAAGTCTGCACCCCAAGCGGACTCTCTGGAAGTCTGCAGAAAGTCCGCCTGAGGCCCCTTGTGGACTGGATGGATTGTGGATTTGGAGCCTCAGCACTCGCAGACTTCCCGGGAACGCGGCCCGCAAAGTCCGTGAGTCTTCATTTGGATTCAGCACTAGTGATTTTGTCTCTTCGTGTTTCGTGTTCCTAACCAGCCTCTCTTGTGTCCCAGGACCATCACCCGCCTGCCTGTCTTCCTGCCTGCCTGCTAGCAACCTCCTGGCCTCCAAGCTCCCCCCTGCCTGCCACGCTTCCCCCTCATCCCACGCTCACGCCAAGCCCCGCTTCTCCTCACCATCACTCACCCCCTGCTGCCGGCGGATTCCCATTCCCTGCCATCAGCCCCTCATCCAGGTCCTCCCTTACAATAAAACCTTTTTTTCTTACCGACACCACTCAGTCCGTGTGTCCTGCGTTTGGGTCTCTCCTGTGTTCCTAACAGAGTGGAGGGTTGCCTGCAGTGCCTTGCTGAAGAGCGGTTTTGTAGTTTTGTCCAACCATGGACAGTGATGAAGATTAGAGTAAATGAGAAGATGGGTAAACTATGACCTCTAGTCAAAAATCAATTATATTGCCAGAAAAGCATTGATTTATGCCTTTAAAGTACCCTATACTCATATAACTAACATTACTTATACTACTTACTTATGTACTACAAATTTAGGCTACATCATAAAGTTTTATGTCAGCCTTAAAACGCGCTAAACTCTATTCTGCAAATAAAAATGTGGGTTTAGGTAAGTTTGGGTGGGTTTACCTCCATTACATCCCTGACTGTGGCAACCACATACACATAAAATTAATTATGTGATCATATATTTCGGAAGAATAATTCATGAATTAATTAGTAACAATTAATTAATTACCTTTAATTAGTAATTAGTAATTAATTTCCCTGAATCTGTGATGGGGAAAGTGGTAAGAGAGCCAGGTCAAAAAATGTTATATTTTCTGTGATTTCATCATGGTAAAGATATCATTCTATCTAAATGAAGGCACATACATTTGAGGATGTATTGAAGCTATAGAATGTACAATATGAGGTCATATACAGCATAACTGAGTTGCAGTGTTAAGCAGTTTTGTCAAAATGGTGGCAGTGGGGTAAATAGCCCTGCCAAAGGCTTAGCTCACTATAATGTAAATACAATTACACTGTTTTAAAATGTAGTTAAGTTAAATACATACTGCATGTGGTCCAATTGTGTTTTCTAATAATACAGAGCAGAGATCATTATGCCATGAGACTACAACCAGCAAAACAAACAGGAGGATCTAAAAAGAGCAGCCAAGGAAGAGTATGAGGGAAAATTGATTGAATCAGTGGCAGGGGAACAGAGGATGACATTGAACAGATATTTGAAGAAAATCAACAAAGGAGAAGTACCAAAAACAAGTTATGACACACACACACACACACACACACACGCTCAAATGTGCCGACAGCTGTGTTCAGCCAAGTTTCGCATTGTTACCCTTTTGTAAATAAGATGGATTATCACTATTTTATGTTGAAGTAAACATCAGTTATGTTGCGAGGATGTGATTCTCAGAAGAGACAGAATGGAGAGACAGACTGTCTGCCCCTGAAACCAAACTAGTGGCGTGCTGGAAGGCCCTAGTGAAGGACAAAAGTAAAGTTTTCCCCCCCCACAGCTCAACTTGCCTCTACCCTGGGGTAAGTTGTGCCAAAAGACCAGCTATATTTAATGGCTCATATTTCTAAAACAATATAACATATTATTATAAGAGTTATTGTTTGAGATAAATACACATTTAATTTGCTATAGTAGCACAAAATGTAAAAGGTTTCTCATTTTACCCCATTCACTCCTATGGATTTTTGAAAGCCAATATAAAGCCATATTTTGTGCCAATATTCAATATCTTTGAATGTAACCATTTTCATGCCCCAAAAGGATTCAGTGTTTCCCCTAGAATTTCTTTTATCCTTTTCAGGGTGGAAAAGCCTCTGAAAGAGCACTTAAACCAAAACTCTCCACTGAAAGCCATACTAATGAATTTCTTTTAGGTGTGTTAGCAGCTCCTTAAGCCAGGGTGAGGCAGGTTTCACTGCAGCTTTTACAGACTGTTGAGTAAAATCCTTCCACACCACCCTGGAATGATTTCTCTGGTCAGACATCTGTTAAAAAACACAAAAAATAAGAAAAACATATTGACTAGCCATGGTTAGGGAGGAGCCTCCATCATATCAGAGGTGGACCACACTGACTGGACCATATCAGATTTTTAATGAGAGGACAATATTGGCCCATTTATATCGGTCTGAACCTAGTTCAGAGCTGTGTATACTAGGGCTGCAACTGACGATTATTTTCATTGTCGATTAATCTGTCGATTATTTTCTCGATTAATCGATTAGTTGTTTGGTCTATAAAATGTCAGAAAATGGTGAAAAATGTGGATCAGTGTTTCCCAAAGCCCAAGATGACGTCCTCAAATGTCTTGTTTTGTCCACAACCCAAAGATATTCAGTTTACTGTCATAGAGGAGTAAAGAAACCAGAAAATATTCACATTTAAGAACCTGGAATCAGAGGATTTTGACTTATTAATAATTTAATCATTTTTCTTAAAAAATTACTCAAACCGATTAATCAATTATCAAAATAGTTGGCGATTATTTTAATAGCTGACAACTAATTGATTAATCGATTAATCGTTGCAGCTCTAGTGTATACATATAAAGTTCAAAACCCTTAACCCTAAACCAGTGACCCCCAATACGCGGCCCGCGGGCCAGCTCCGGTCCGCTAGAGCCAAATGTCTGGCCCGCGCCGACCCATTGGCACTAACGTGAACGCACCTGTCATAACATGTGAAATAAAGTGCGCGCTGCTCTACTTTATTTTGACCTCACCCCGCACCGTACACTTGACCTACGCCCCTGTAGCGGTCCTCGACTGGGCAGCGCCACTCACCAGCTAGCCGCCAGTCATCCCGTCCAGCTGGTGGGACAACACAAGGGCTCGGTGAGCAGGCTTGCTGCCGTTAACCCAGCACTCTTGGCATTTCACGGCATTATTCACAAATCAGTGTTGTGCGCTAAACTGTGTGGGGAAAATGAAAGAGGCGACGGATACTGTGATGAGACTGGTAAATTTTGTTCGGGAGAGTTCTAGTCTGCAACATCTGCGCCTTCTCAGAGCATTGCTGGAGGAAATGTCAGCGGAACACAAAGATCTTTTGCTGCATAATGATGTTCGCTGGCTGAGCAGAGGCCATGTGTTGGAGAGGCTGTGCGACCTGTCATTTTTATCCGGCCTGCAGAGCCAAAAAGGATTTCAGAGGTTTTTAAATGACAACAAGGTGATGGTGTGTGTGTGTGTGTGTGTGTGAATTTGCGTGTATATGTGTGTAAGTGAGCGTGAGCTAGAGGAAGTGTGCATGGCCAGAGACTAGTACTCCACCCCACCCCACTGTCCAAATGTTGAGTCATTCTGGCCAATAAACGCAACTTCTGTTGCAACATATTGCAACAGAAGTTGCAATATGTAATATTTTTCAATAATCTTGATTAAATCTGGCTAAATTTCATCTCATGTGTAAGAAATTACTGTTCAACACTGAGGAACTGTGAAGTAAAAAGTAAAATAATGAAATGGTTGGTTTTGGACTTATTTTGTTTCAAGGCCTAAATTATTACTACTACCATGACCACCACCACTACTACCACTACTACTACTACTGCTACTACTACTACTACTACTACTACTACTAGGGCTGTAGTACTCCTAGGGCTGTAGTACTCGGGACTCAAGTCCGGTCTCGAGACCGAGACCGGACTCGAGTCCCGATTTTTGACGGTCTTGAGTCGTAGTTAATATGACTCGGACTTGAATCAGTCTCGGGAGTGAATATGACTCGGTCTTGAATCTGTCTCGGATGAATTAACGTTACGTAATATTATTGTTTTTATAATTATAATCTTTTCTAAGAAAGTGACCAGCAGCGAATGATACAATTTTCACAGTTGATAAAGTTATGCGCCCACCGAAAGGTTTAGTGACTGCTGATTGGTGCCAACTACCCAACCAATGACTTTGTTTTGCTTAAAAAAATAAAAAAAACTTTACTCCTGCTCTCGCTCTGTCTTTCTCTGTCTTTTTTCCTTCGTCTTCGCCTTCTTAAATTACAGGTAAGAAAATTTTCAGTCAAGCAATGCTGAGAGCAGCATGTGGTTGTGGAGCAGTAAGAAAAAGTAGGTGAAATAGATGAATCCACTTCTAGTTAAGTAAAGGTGCAACAACTGTATGTTATGAACATAAACAACCTGCCTACAATTAATTTTGTCCTCAAAACATGCTAATTTTGTTGAAATGTCTTTAGAAACCTCCCTTCTATTTTAGGCAATAAACAAAAATATGCTGTTTTAGTCAATAAATACAATGGTAGCCTTGGATAACACATTGCTATGGTATTGGTCTTGAATTGGACTCAACCCTAACCCTAACCCTTGGTCTTGAATCGGACTCGATTCACCAATGACTCAATCTGGACTTGGACTCGACCAAGGCGGTCTCAACTACAGCCCTAACTACTACTACTACAACTACTACTACTACTAATAATAATAATGATAATAATAATAACTAGAAGGACACTCGGAGCGCGCAGACCTCTGCCAAGGTTCGTGCTATTATTGCTTGTTTGTGAGTCGGATCCAGATCCGCTCCAAAATTTAATGGGTTCTTCCTTGGCCCATGCTATACCCTTCCGCCAAGTTTCATGAAAATCAGGCCAGTATTTTTTCCGTAATCCTGCTGACAGACAAACAGACAGACAAGCAAACAAACGGCACTGAAAACATAACCTCCTTGGTGGAGGTAATAATGGTAATAGCAGCAACAACAACTTCTGCACATAAAACAACTTTTATTGGCGCAAAGGAAAAGGGGCTAGGGGCTTTGCATGCTTGACTTAATTTGGTCCTTGGGGAAAACTAATTGGGGAACCCTGCACTAAACCTAAACCTAACCCTAACCCTAACCCTAAACCTAAACCTAACCCTAACCCTAACCGGATAGGTCTGTTCTGACCAGACATAAAGGCAGACAAACAGAGCTGAACAGTATCAGTCAAAACACACGCTCTTGAATGCATCATGAAGGCAAAAGGCGAGATAAATGACATCATCGCGTTCATCCCTATAAAAATAAATCAGTTCAATCTGTTTGAATAATTGATTACATACAAGAATGACTGATTATCATCAGGCTCAGTCTGCACCAGCTCTGGTTAATGTTCACCTCACAGGTCCAGGCTCAAAGGTCACGTTCTGAGAAAAGCAGCGTGCGTTCATTTCTCCCCGGCAATCACAGCGGAAACAGCGGGACTGCGTTAGAGTGGAAAGGGAGGGGAGGCCGGAGTGAGAAAGAGGAGGGAAGAAATAAGGGATTACCATGGTGGCGATCACAGAGTTTCAGAGTAAGTGCTTCCCCTCCCACAGTTACTCCTTGTAATAGTTATGAACGTGTCACTTAAACATTAAACTTAAACGTTTCGCTCAGGGACTTTCAAAAATTGTTAGGATTAGGCTGTAGTCCCTTTATTGATGGGGTAGAGAGTGGAAAGATGTGGTTATGAAGACTTTGAACTTTAAAATAAAATACTGCATGGACACCAATGCTGTTAAGTTGAGTACTGAGGTACAAGGTTGAGGTTACTTCACTTTCGATTTCTTTTAAAACCATAAAATTCACAAAATTGAGAATGAAAACACTACTATTAACTCGTGAATTGCCATTTCACTTTAAGTTTTGTGACTAAATCCAAACCGAACTAACTACAACCTTGCTGGGAGAAATATATTACCTATAATACTAATACTAATAATACTATTCATTGGTAATCTTTCACTATTCCCTTGTCTGTGTTTGTCTGTCTTCCCAGAAATCGGCGCTGGTCTGTCGGGATTTGGTTTATTTTTCCTTCTATTTGGTGTGCTGCTGTACTTTGACTCTGTCTTGTTGGCATTTGGGAATGTGAGTAGCCTTCTAAAGTTCTTAGTGGCACACACACAAAACACTTTAATATCCAAATCCAGTAGGCTCATAACCATGTTCAAGGACAGTATCTGGAATTGGAATTCAGCTTGCTTTATGACACCACTACTGCCACTACTAGCTTTTACGTTCATTTCATAGGACTGAAGAAATCTTTTGACCTTCCAGATTAACTTAATACAAGGACTGGCAGTATATGGCAGCTAGATAACAGATGTGCAGTACCTTGTTTTAAGACACTGACACAAAATGGAACATGACAAAATCAATTATTACACTAATGATAAACAACAGGGTGACTACAAAAATGGTCTGTGTTGACATTCTTCCTCTTCTTCTTAATAATAGTAATAATCATAATCATTATCACCATGTTTGCACCAGGTGTGTGAAGAGTGTATGTAAAAGTGTAGCCATCGTGAGAATGTCAGGAAACACTGAATTCCCACCAGATTTTCGGTGAAAATCATTACAAAGACTTATTTAATAGTATTTTTTTTGGTCATTGTTTCTGCCCTACTCTATCCTGTTTCTGCATGTATCCCTTAGCTATGTTCTCGTCTATCAATAACAATGCTATTTGGCGATTTTTTATATTTTTGCTCTAAAAGAAAGGACCAAACGTCAGCTGAAAATCACAGTAGTGGGATCTGTTGTTGAATCTGTTCACAAATGTGTTAAATGTAAGTTTTCAGGGTATTTCCGTGAATGGGAACTAAAAATAGCTGCATCCAATTCTGGTGATTAGTTTATATTATAGTTTTTCATGGCGGTCAAGTGCCAAATAACCCCCATGTTAAAACTAAGTGGAATATTGCTTTAAGGCTTTCAATTCTATACTAACCAAAAACCTTTGTAAAGCTGTGTTTGGGGGTGAGAGGAAACCTTGGGTGCATGAGAGTGAGCATGTGATTAGGGTTATGGAGTGGGCACCTTTGTTTTTTTGTTGCATCAGGGCCACGACAGCTCCCGAAACGTAAATTATACTGTTTCAGAACCTAGTTGCTCGCAGGACTGATCAGAAACTACCTGAACTCGATTCAGGACTGATCAGAAACGAATTAAACTCCTACATTTATTAAAGGAATAGTTCACCCAAAAATGAATATTCTGTCATCATCTACTCACCCTCATGCCAGTTGAAACACAGGTGAAGTTTGTCCATATAACACACAGGGAGGCTGCCAGCACAACTCCATAGCAGCCTTCTCCAAAACAACTGAAGTCAGTGGGGACCAGTTCTTCAGAGTTCCAAAAAGACCTACAGTATATTTACACCATCATTTAGTGCAAATCTTAACTACAGCTGATTGATTTGTAGCAAATAATGGTGTATAGGTCTTTCTATTCACAGTGTGATCGTTTGGCTGTTTTTGTTTTGGAACTCTAAAGAACAGGGGGGTATTCCATCAAGGCGGATAAATGAAAAGCCTGGCTTATTTTGATAAGTCTCGCTAATTTAAGTGAGAGTTCCGTTCCATCACCGTGGCTTATATGATTCCCTGCTCAGTAACCAAGGTATCTTATACCGCAGAACTAGCCTGCTCCGTAGCAGGCTAACTGTCAAGCTTAGTTTAGCTGTGTCAAAGAATGTCCGACGGGCAGAAACTGACTCCCAAAAGACAGTTCCGTCAGGTGGATTTTCGTGCTGGCATCACTTCGCCTATGTCATGTCCGTGTTGGGAAACACAAGTTCAGACCTTTTTCTCACAATGTGACCGAGCATGAATGTACGTGTTTACTTTAGTTCCAAAGACCGTATTAATAAAAATAAGTCATGAAAATCATGCCTTACCACTTTCACTGTCTCCAAAATCAATCAAACTTTATTTATATAGCACAAGTCATACATCAACTCCAAGTGCTGAACATAAAAAGAGTTAAAAATAACATGAAGTTAGATTAAAAAGATGCCTTATTTCATTTCCCACCCGCATTCTGCGAAGACCCGCCCTACTCTGCCTCTGATTGGCTCGTAGTAGTAGCCACTGCTACTGGTGGAGGTCCCACCAGTAGCAGTGGCATCTGTCTTTTTTTTGGTGGCTACAATGGTACATATTTACAGCTCAACAACTATTTTAACAAATACATTTCACATTTCATTATAGGCTACTTGCCACTCTGGAAAATGTTTTTGTATTCAATTTTCACTTGTTGCCACGTTCGTTTCTGGCTATTGAGATGGCTCCTGTTGAGATGTAACAGTGAAGAATGAATATAGGCCAAGGGTCACTAGGTCAGAGGGGCACACACACCTCACCGAATTAACAGTAAATGCATTGTAGTTATGTCGGTTCTCCTAAGTTAGCCTACACCATTATTTTAAACATACATCTGATATTATCTAGCCTACTGATAATATAGCCACACAATCTTACTGTATCTAGTGATCTGAATGTTCATTTATCAATAAATACAAATGAAACAATAAGTATGCTTGTATAACTTACGCATTTAGTCTGTCTGCAATTTTTTGCCGAGCCATCTCCCTCGCTTTGTTGATTGCGGCAGTATTGCCCTTTTTGGTGATGATCCTTTATATTCCTCGTACAATTCTATATAACTCATATAATTCCAGCTGCTGAGAAGAACACAGCTCTCGTTTTCCCTTCTTTTTGCGACATAGTATCGTCTTTTCGACAATCGACTCTTCTGGGCTGCTTATGTACTCGGTGCGCGAGCACAATGCAAGATTATTCAGGCCTGGTTAGAGTTAACGTTGACTAGACACGGCTGGATTGTGTTAGTGGAACGGCTCGAGCCTTAAGTGAGAGTCGACGTTAATTCAAGCCGGGCTTTTTCAAGTAAGCGCGGCTTTCATTAGCTGCGTTGATGGAATTCCCCCCCGGTCCCCATTGACTTCAGTTGTTTTGGAGAAGGCTGCTACCAAGTTGTGCTGGCAGCCTCCCTGTGTGTTATATGGATTAACAAATTTCACCTGTGTTTCATTTGGCATGAGGGTGAGTAGATGATGACAGAATTTTCATTTTTGGGTGAACTATTCCTTTAAGATGACGGTATACTTGCTAAGGAAATTAATTTCTACAATTTTTAACAGACAAAAGGACACGTTGCCCTACTGGTGTTGTGTAAATAAAGGAACAATACACAGCCACAGTGAGTAGCTTTTATGCTCACAATCATATCCGGCACTATGTTACGGGCAATTTTGACTTTGTTATTAATACTGCTGCTTTAAAAAAAAAAAAAAAAATACTGCTGCCTTTACACTTAGCCCTCAAAATCTGTCCTAGTAATTTTAAACTTCACAACCAATCTCAATAATATTAGGTTATTGGGACGGTTTACCACTGCTAAACCGAGCTATTCCCTCATCACCAAAGCCAACCATTAAGGGAGGTGTTTATATGCAGCAGCTCATAAACAGAATACTTGCAATTACACTAAATTGGTGTGCAGGTGACAGAGCTGGTGTTCTCCACAGCTTTCACTGATCAGTAAGTGGGAGAACCACAAGGTCTAAAAGCACAATCCTTCCCTTTTCAAAATTAAATTACCAACTGTAAGGTTGGCTGATTGGCGGAGGCACAAATACTGAGACAAAAACCCAGTTATGCAGTCCAGGTGTATTTATTTACCAGTGGAAAACCGTCATTCCCATGCAGCAATATGTACAGTGCAGGCCTGGCAAAAAAAAAATAACTAAAGAAAAACAATACAAGAAAAAATAGAAAAAATAACTAAATGCAAAAACTGTGTAAAACAAGAAAAAGCTCAGCTCTGTTTGAGGTCTGACCATAACTGAACTCCCAGGAACTCCAGCCTCCTCCTTTATATCAGCTGGGTCCTACTAAGAGACATCGATTAGTGTTTGATAATCAATTATCACACAGGAGATTAACACCTGGTCCACAAAATGTCCAAACATTTACAATTACATTACAAACAGGCCGGTGGTCCTGAGATGATGGAATCCTTCGCTGTTTACTTGAACATGGACATATGTATCATTATTCTTCTCCTCTCTGACCTTCCCTCAACTTCCATAGCATAACAGTAATTTATTACCATTGCAACAGAAATTTTCCTTGATCCAGACAAATGAACTGAAATCGGTGACTTTATTCTGCTCTTTTCTGTTCTCACCATCTCCTCTCTGCTGTCACTGACTACGTTTACACGGACTGCAATAATCCGACTATTGGCCTTATTCTAAATAATAATAATAATAACAATATTTTGATTAAGGTGTTTACATGAGTTGCTTATAGAATATTCCATTCATATTCCCGTTTACATGCTACAGAGCATAGTCCGATTAAAATGTGACTAAGATCGGAATACTCCACATGTCTTAATTCAAATATTGCTTACTCTGACTATGACCTTATTCGGGTTAAGATAATCAGAAAATGCTGTTTACATGGCAGTTTCTTATTCGGAGTATTTTCTTAATCGGGTTAATATCGGAATATTGCAGTTCATGTAGACGTGCTCACTGTTTCAATTCACTTTGCAGTGCAACCTTTTTGCCCATACGTAGGGGTTAAGTTCAAGACTGAAACTTAATAACCATTCAGATGTTGTATAAATCCTATGGACTGGCTGAAATGAAAAGAAAACACGTCTGTCAACAACAATTTGCGGCACAAGAAATGCTACACTGGTGAACTGAGGATGTATAAAAGTTTTTTCACAACACCCAGTGTTAGCTGCATATCAAACGTTCCATTGGTGTTTTCTGTATTCTACAAGCTTGAATATCTAGCCGTTATATTTCAATAAAGCTTTAAGTATAATAATTGGCAGCCATTTTCAGTACTCTGGGTGGAAACTCTACCTGGAGGACTGGCATATAAAACTAGTGTTACTGCAACACATAAGTGAAGACTTCAGATCAGACCTAACGGTTATCAAATTAGCTATCAATCTTGGTTTAGCAGGTATAGCTGACTAGCTACTTAGCTACCAGTTATAGCCTTCCTAGGCTAGATTCTGATTGCTAGCTATAGCAACGTATATCGCCTTAAAATGTGAACTATAGCCCTCCGTATTCTTGAGATCCATTCATTTCTAATACATTTTTCAGTGGGGAATCTGTGAAATGATAAATGTTTGTCTGATTCCCGACAGTTGTATGTGTATTTTAGTACACAACAGTAGGACAGAGTTGACCGAATGTGACTTAGTTCAAAATGGCCGCTTTAGGATAAGGTCCACAGCATCCGTCTTTATTATTTTCTTGACTTGATTATGTCATTGACAATCAGTTGGGACCAAAGCTGATTCGCTGGCTTGGCAAGCACAGGAAAGAATGAGCATTTAAAGCTGTCAGGAACTTCTGTAGTTCTCAGGTAAAAATAATTTGGGGAAAATCATTTAGGGAAAAATACTGTCTCAAAAAGAGCCCTGCAGATGCACCTAATGCCCAGCTGAAATGTATCCTATAGCTACAGCTATCATCTTGTGTCACAATTGTGGATTTCATTTTGAAAATCTGAGAAATCTTCAGGAATCCAAAATACATACGTTGACGGTCCTTTAAGAGATCTGTTGAGGAAGAAGCTGAAAAGTACTATAAGCAACATTCCTATATGCTCACGACCCACATTTACACCTTTAAGTGCCTAAAACGCAAGAATACTGAATCTGGTTCACCATTATAAGATTAAACTCTAAAAGTAACATCTTGTGTGTTTCTCACAGAACTGTGAGCCTGGAATGTGCAAATCCCCATATGTCATAGATAACATTGACCAAGTGGCCTTGGCAAAAATAATAACTTGTTGTCTTCTAGAAGAAGATGGTCGCCTCCTATTATGCATCTCCTTAAAGTGCTAGAGCTATAATTATCATTGGTTGTTCAATCTTGTTCATATGACCTTATACCTTTTGACCAATAGCTTTATTATATTCTATCTGTATTAACATAATCATGAATATTCAACACTGTAAAACTCTGTGTAATCATCCACATTTTGAGTTCCTTGGCTCCTAACCTGCAGATTGAATAAACTTCTCACACTGCCACTCATCCTGAGTTTTCTTACCACAGATCTAAAGGGACCTTTAGAGATCTTCAGTAGAGGCAGCTAATCCTCAAAAGTCTTTAGTGCTGAAAGAAGAATGAAAAATTTAGGTACAGTATGGATGAATTTGATGTTATTTTAATTCCCTTTCTTCTAGATCCTCTTCTTGACAGGCTTGGCATGCATCATTGGCTTACGGAGGACAGCCCAATTCTTCTTCCAAAGACACAAGTTTCGAGGCTCTTTCTTCTTCCTGGGAGGCGTGGCCCTGGTGCTGTGCCGCTGGCCAGTCATTGGTATGCTGGTGGAGAGTTATGGATTTGTGCTCTTGTTCAGGTAAGTTCAGAGGAGGGTGTTTCTGGGAGAGAAATGGGTTAGACTAGAGGGAGCCAATTTTGAGCAGAGTAAGATGTACTGCAGTTCTGCCCAAAAATAAGACCCCCTCACCCCTGGCTGTATAAGCTATTGTCATGCACCATATTGAATTTCAAAAATGTATTTGTCACACATAGACTCCCAAGCAGTGGTGGAAAGTAACTAAGTGCATTTACTCAAATACTGTCCTTAAGTACAATTTAGAGGTACTTGTACTTTACTTGAGTATTTCCATTTCATGCTACTTTATACTTCTACTCCACTACATTTCAGAGGGAAATATTGTACTTTTTACTCCACTACATTTATTTGACAGCTTTAGTTACTAGTTACTTTGCAGATTTAGATTATTAATACAAATTATAAATCAACTAATAAATTATGATATATTTTTATAGGTTAAGCTACCCAGCAGTATATGAAGTAATTAAAATTAGCTCCACCTTTACCAGCTGCAACATTAAAATTAACACAACCAAAGAAAAAAAGTTAATAGTAACACACTTAGCATAAAACCAAACTGCACAAAACAATGTTGGAATGCAATTATTATGCCACAAATTAATGTCAAGTATTATTTAAAATTTTCATTTGATTATTTACCACAAAGATGTTGGGAGTTGACCTGCCGCGACCAAAAGGGTAGGGAAATTGTTAGATGTGCAGTGATACAATCCCATGATGCAATTCAAATTTAAAGATAATAACATCTTAATAATGATAATAATAATATTGGTAAATCACTATAAAGAGACCTTTCTGTTATAAAGTAAAGACAATAGTACTGTTTATTAACTGATATTTCTTAAAGTGTACATTTAGACCACGTGGAATATGAAATCTAAAATGCTTTGTGTGTAAAATAAATGCCACCTCTTTGGGGGTGTGTGTTGTTTTTTGTTGCTATTGTTTGAATTTTTATTGAAAGCATAAGCTGTAGGGCACTGGAGGCGGAAAACTTCAAAACGTCATGTTGGCTCATTCACTGTTCCTCTCCACTGGTTTTTTATCTTCACAGCAGCCTGCAAATAAAACGTTTTAAAGTAAACATCGAACAAAAAGTTCGGAACTTTGTGTTTGGTAGATTATTTCTCTGTTGTAACAATGCTTCTTGGCAAAACATTTTATACCGTTGGAAAGCCTGTTTATTTCACTTTTAAATGGTGCCTCATTTGTAAGGAACATGCATTTGTGGGATGAGCAGCACAGCTGAGTATGTGGGTTGCACTCATGAAAAATTTGCCAAATCTTCTCTGCCAATGCCAAACAGCTTATTCTGCTGTTGCTACCGACTCTTGTTTTGAGCTTCCGGTACCCCCAGGTGCTGACAATCAGGTACCTGATTGGCACCTGCACTGGAACCTGAACATGTGGAGGAACGTTATGTTCAGTGATGAGTCCAGATTCTGCCTACGGAAGTTGGATCGTAGGGTCAAAGTGTGGAGAAGACGGGGAGAACGCTATGCTGATCGCTGCACCAATAGAGTTACACCTTTTGGTGGAGGCGGTGTGATGGTGTGGGGCGGCATTTCCATCACTGGAAAAACGAGGCTTGTCATCATTGGAGGCAATCTCAATGCAGAGAGATATCGAGATGAGATTCTGCAACCAGTGGCAATCCCATATCTCCACAGTCTGGGACCGAACTCCATCCTCCAAGATGACAACAGTCGCCCCCACAGAGCGGGGTTTATCAGAGACTACCTCCAGAATTTGGGAGTAGAGAGAATGGAATGGCCTGCCAACAGTCCTGACCTCAACCCAATTGAACACTTATGGGATCAGCTTGGGCGTGCTGTTCGTGCTAGAGTGACCAACACAACCACGTTGGCTGACTTGCGACAAATCCTGGTTGAGGAGTGGAATGCCATCCCACAGCAGTGTGTGACCAGGCTGGTGACCAGCATGAGGAGGAGGTGCCAGGCTGTTGTGGCTGTGTATGGTTCTTCCACACGCTACTGAGGCTCCTGACTGTTTGTTAAATGAATAAATTGTAAAATTGCCAATATGTCTTGTTTCTTCCTTGTTACTGATAGACTTCAATCATCCAATCCACCAAACAACACCAAACAAGAGTCAGTAGCAACAGCAGAATAAGCTCTTTGGCATTGGCAGAGAAGATTTGGAAAATTTTACATGAGCGCAACCCACATACTCAGCTGTGCTGCTCATCCCAAAAATGCATGTTCCTTACAAATGAGGCACCATTTAAAAGGGAAATAAACAGGCTTTCCAACGGTATAAAATGTATTGCCAAGAAGCATTGTTACAACAGAGAAATAATCTACCAAACACAAAGTTCCGAACTTTTTGTGCGATGTTTATAAGTGACAGTATCTGTTGAAATTCCCTGTTGCACTTCCTAGCACATTGTTGTCTTCCCCTCTGTAGGTCCTTCTTCCCTATGGCTTTGGGATTTGTGCTGTCAGTTGTGAATATCCCTTATCTAAATACGGTAAGTAGATTGCAACTGTAAACAGTATTTGCCTCAATTGGTCAGCCTGGCCCTGCTTATTGCTTATCTCAGCAACGAAAAAAGTGTGTGAGTTCCAGTATTGCTTGACATGATAAACGCTTCTTAGACTTTTCAACAATGAATTTAAGATTTGCCACAAAGTCATTTCTCAGTGGGTGGTAATTGCGGGTTTTGACCCAATAGTGCTGTTGTTTGCATCCTTAAGTATCTCTTCTCTTTCTTTCAGCTGCTTGGAGGCAGTTCTTCCATGGTCTGAGTAGATGCTGTTGGAAGACATGAAGGAAGACAGGAATGTGATACAGCACTACAGGAAAGGTGGCTGCCCTTTGTCAGGAACTGGGTGTGGTGAGGGGGGGGGATTATGATTAGTGACCATTGGATAATGTAATTTATTGGCCAGTAAGAATGATAATGTATTTATAGGGTAACACTTTACAATAAGTGTCACTAAGTTAAGGGTTAGTTAATGCTTAATAAGCATTAACTAACCCTTAATTTACTATCGGTGTTCATGTTAACTAAGGTATTAATTTATACTTTATTTAATAGTTTATAAAGATGACTATTAAATAATGTATAAATTAATACCTTAGTTAACATGAACACCATTAGAAAATGATTACCAGACACATTAGTTAACTGTTAATTAAGGGTTAGTTAATGCTTATTAAGCATTAACTAACCTTTAACTTAGTGACCCTTGTTGTAAAGTGTTACCATTTATAGAATATACTGTATTTTTTTGTATATGGTCACATTTAATAATCAAGTAGTCAAATAATCTGCTTAAAACTGCTCATTATTTTAACTTATTGAAAAATATTATGCAGTTATATCTGTTTTCCATCTCTAATTTGAAAACTTCAGCAATACCATGACCTCCTTTATTTATAGCACCATGACTCCATATTTGACTTAAAAAGGCAATTGTCACTTATTTTAACAATTTTAAATGTTGAAAATAAAAAAAGATGTCACTTGTACTAGTTTACATATTGAATAACATTTGATAATGATTTATTTTAGATTATAAACTTGTGTTAATGGACCTCAGTGTATTGTATTTGGACAATAAAATGTTAAGTTCAAGATATAAGTTCTACTTAAAGATGATTCAAGTTTGTTTATACTGTCAAGCATGACAAGGTACATCATTTGGGGATTCCCTTTCACTTGGTACTGTTGGTATAACACATTCACTTTGGGGATTGTTTGTAGCGAGACCTGTTAATTATAGATGTTTACAATCATACCTGTAAGACCAATAAATGCTGTACACATTGACACATTGAGAAAGGCCATGCACTCCTGATGCATACATACATACATAATGCCAGTGTGCAGGCTTACTCCTCAGTTCCACAGTTAAACCAATATGGGCCGATACTGATGATACTGATAAAAAATGCAAGCATCCATTCTTTCCCCCAGAATTGTATTCTTGTCAGTGTAGAAAAGCCTCTGCAACAGCATTTAGAAAGAAAGGGGTAGTAGCTGAGTCACCACACCTGTTCAATGTTAGGGAAATTAGGCCTTTGAAGAATTTATTTGCAAAAACCTAATTTAACAATGAAATGTATGGAATGTGGAAAGAAAAAAAAGGTTTCCAGACAGTGTTTTTGTAGCTGTAGTCAGAGACAAACCTCGATTATATACTAACTGACTGGTATAATAAAAAGGCTCAATATATCAGCAAACTCATTGATGTGCATTTACAAGATGGTTTTACAGGCTTCCAGACGCTAGAAGTCAGACGCCTTCCTGTCATAAATTTTCATCTTTTGAGAAAGATCTGTGTTTGTCAGACTTCAAGCATGCCCCATTAATAGGAAGTTACATTAGTTGAAACTAAGTTGTGTTCATTGCATTATTTGAAAATCTGCTTGCTGGCTGCTAAAAAGTGTTTCAAAGCATTCCATGTCCTTTAGTTGATTAGCTGAATAGATGTTGGAATGTCTCAAAGGAAGAAGAATTTCAGTAGTGTGAGCGCTGCTAAAGGACATTTGTCTTTGTAAGTTGGATAAATATTGCCTAGGCCTAGGCTTCCTGCATGCAAAAACAGCCCATGGTAACCCTGAGCTGTGGGTTTACCCAATTCAGAAAATTGGCCCTGCACAGAGCTTTCATTCTTCAAGTGAATGACAACCCCACTGAGGGACTCAAGTTCAAGTTATATATATAGCCCTTTATCACATGCATGTCTCAAATTACTTTACAGAGAATGAGTCGAACTAGATCCAACTGATCAACAATCAACCATAGAACAGAGTGATATGGGAGAATCAGCAGAAGCACAAGACACACAAAAGCAGATTTGAGCAAAACAGGGACTGCTCAAGGATATTTAAAGGAATAGTTCACCCAAAAATGAAAATTCTGTCATCATCTACTCCCCCTCATGCCAAATGAAACACAGGTGAAATTTGTTAGTCCATATAACACACAGGGAGGTTGCCAGCAGAATTTTCATTTTTGGGTGAACTATTCCTTTAAATATCCTTGAGCAGTCGCTGTTTTGCTCAAATCTGCTTTTGTGTGTCTTGTGCTTCTGCTGATTCTCCCATATCACTCTGTTCTCCCAATAACAGCAACCCCCCAGCTTCTAGTCTATCCGTGTCCAAAGTGCAGCTTAGATATACATATAGGGGCTGGAGTGCTCCATATGTGCTTATTCTATGTGTGAGCACTGCTCACAAGGGATGGAGAGTCGACTCCAAAAGAGTCGATTCTCGATTCTATCACGGCGATTCTGAGAATCGATTCTACTAATAAACGGAATCGGAGTCGACTCCGTTCATATAAACTCTTTCATTTAAATGAATTTGTAATTAATTAATTTAGATTTAGGCCTATCTATTCTAATCTGTGTTCGACTGCCTTGGTCTGATCCATTTCACAAGGGGGGAGGGGGGAGGGAGAAATTCAAGGCTCATTGTTGAATGCAAACCAGCGTAAAACTAAAATGTTTGTGTTGATTTTCTTTTGGAATCGGAATCGATTTAGATTCGATTCCATCAATTTCATCACAAGGAGTCGGAGTCGGAGTCGGAATCGACTCCAAAAAATGTGGAATCGTCCATCCCTACTGCTCACAGCATGGTGCATCACCCTCAACAGTCATGAGAGTTTATCTCTATGAGTGTGTGTGTGTGTGGGTGTGTGTGAGGGGGGTATTTGAAGAGGCAGGGTTACCCACTTACACCGTCTTGACATAGAGCATTTGTACCGGGTTATTGGTGGATCTGACCCAGGTTTGAGTTATCAAGATATAAGATATCAAGATATCAAGAAAAGCGGGGTTAAAATAACCCAGCTCTGACCCAGCTCACCACTTGGGAGAAAACCCAGACCTGGCCCAGTATTTGTTCTGTTTAAAGTAAGGCTGGAGAAAAGTCTGTGCAAATGCCATGGTAACCATGGTAACCATGTAATGCCACAACAAGTCATCCATCACCTGTGCATTAGGTGTGTGTGGAAGTTGGTCTATCAGCGGGAAACTGTGGCACTCAATTGAGGTGAGGGAGAACTGCAAAAAATCAAAGCTAGGTTAATGGACACTTTGTTTCAATTCAAGCAGTTTAGCTAGAAATACTTACATAACATGTTTTCTATTTTTAATTTTTGAAATTTCCTTTAAAGGATAAGGCTGGTGTTTTTTAATGCATTGCTTACCGTCAACAAATCCTATGAAAATAACAATATCAGCAATGAATTTGTTTTGCCAGCAAGTCTCGTCCATGTAGCCGGTGCCCAATGCAGCCATGTCCCAGCAGCCATAGAACTCCATTGTATTAAAAAAACTATTAAAAACACGTCAAAGAGCCATGCCGTTGCTCGGGGCAACATATTTCATCATCACGATGCACCGGGCCAGCCGACTTTTTCCTCAAACAACTCAATAAGCCGGCTGTAAACACGTTTGCGATCTCAGGAAAGTAGTTCCGTGGCACTGAAAATAGTCCCCGGCGTAATGAGGAATTTATTCCCATTTGAATTTAATTTGGTAATAACTACAACAGTCTGACTTTTCTTGGTAACAGTTAACGATTTTTAAAATGTAAACTATGTCTTTGTGAGCTGTATTTCAAGGTTGGACAATTGGAGCCAATGACTTCCGGGTTGACGGCTAAAAACGGTACGTGGGAAGTCAGGAAGTAACGGGAGTAGAGCAAACACATTGTTGATTTTGAGGATTTGTTGACAATAAGAAATGTATTTAAAAAGACCAGCTGTATCCTTTAAGTGGGGAATACATACATAAGAGCAGTACAAAATAATACAGATTACTGCAATACTACAACTTTTAACAGAAACATCTTGAATCTAGGGGATGTATAAATGGGCTAGTTTTAAACAATCAATTCTCATTCCCAACTCGTCCTATATTGACGCTTTGTCAAATCCTTTGGTGTCACTATAACAATGCAAAAGGTCTTCTTTCACATCTGTATAGGGACGCACCGGGTGTTCAGTTGACTCCCTGGTGAAACCTCTTGCGGCAGTATTGGACGCCTACAACTTTTTCTCCTAGATCACGAAACACTGAAACGTTACGGTCCGTGCGTGAAGTATAATTCATTTGCAGTCGATTTTTCACATTGTATAATGAAAAATCACATTTTTCGGGGTATTTCATAATTTCATTGTCCTAAGACGTGCAATGAGACAGCTCGCCCTTCAAAGTAAAAGTTGCGCGTTTTGAAGCGTGTTGGCTGCAGCGGTCAATTTAAGGAGAGCTAAATTAAATAAATAAACAAATAGCCTAAATAATGAACATAATTCATAACTGTTAACGCTTCGCTCATTTTTCTTTTACACACTTTGGGGATGAAACGGGATGTAAAAGGAAGTCAAAATTTTATGTGTGTTTGTGGTCTTGTTATGTGCATGACTCTATCGATTATGCTGTAATGTGTAAGAGTACATTGATTTAGTTTTGGATTTAAGCACTGTCTTTTAATTTACTAGATGATTAGAAGAGAAGGTTAATCTGTGTACAGTGCACATGTACAGTAGCTCATACTGGTCCCATAAAATGAATTCTTCATCATAAATCATTGTGGTATTGTTTTGTTGGATTTGTATTCATTAGTGATGGTGTACACAACATGGTCTAATTCTGTCAGTAAAAAATGCAACAATTCATGAAATAAAGTTAATTTTACTTGTGTATTGTGCCCCCTCCTGCCATTGTTAAAAGCCTATTAAAATGCTAAATGTCTTAAATAAGTGGAAGGAGTTATAAATACCTGCTAACTTAAAGAAATAATGTGTTGAATGATGTTTTTGATAAAAAAATTAAAAATGTTATAGTATTATAATATTAGTGGTATTGATGTTTACCCTAATCACAGTCATACCTTAGGCTAGTGTAGACCTAATTTTACCTAATAAATACATCTGGATTGTTTACTTTCAAACATCAGTCTACAATGGAAAATTATCATTTTTAATTTTTATCCCTGAGCTTTTTTGTTGAAAAACTATTTTGTTTAAATACTACACAACAGAGAGGGCAAACAGCATGGACTTATGTGAACCCCTGCTCTCTCTGCTGCACTCTCCAGAACTGTTATTCAATAGCTATTCGGCTCTCATACTATATTTCCTTGGCATTGTCAGGATAACTGTTAAACAATACAGCATATGGCCATAAAGCAGCATCATAAAATTACTTGATCTGAGTTGTGTCCGTGATTTTGGTTTGACCCCATGAATGAATGGGATCAAACCATGGTCTTACGCAATTCTTACGTAAGAAAAGGCACATATCCATTATGTGTATATTTATAGTGGTCTGTTTCTTTTATGATTCAACCCACTTCACTTTCATTGTGTGCTTGCTGTCATGCTGTCATTGGTCTTGAGAGCAAACCTAATTACACATCCATTGTCGGGGGACAGTGGTGACCAAACACTATTTGAGCGTGTACATGGGATTCCAAATTTTGGAATTTGACCAATCTTTGGATATAAGATGAAGGCCTCAAAAGATAAAAGAGAAAGTCAAGTGGGAGTGAAAATGCAGTGTGTGTGTGTGTGTGTGTGTGTGCTTGTGTTTGTGTGTCTGGCGTCACACATGATCAACCCCAGCAGGGATGATGATGCAGGAAGTGTCACCCTATAAAAGAGACCTCTGGCACAGGAGGGGGGTTATGGATCTCAGTCGGCGCTCTACCCCACAACTGGACGCCCTAAGGACACAGGTAAGACCATAACATCAGATTGAATCTCCACTGATTATCTATTTTGAAGCCTGTCAACCTTGTTATTTTGTGAAATGATCTGGATATAATTCCAAAACAAAACAGTCATTCAGTTGAGGAGTAGTGTTATGTTTCAAGCTATTTCGACATACAGTAATGCATCATGATTTGACATCTGAACAACAGCCTCATCAAGCTTCTCTGTTTGAGGATGTGGTCATTGCAGTTAAGGCTGTCACAAGGCTGTTTGTGTGTGTGTGTGTGTGTGTGTGTGTATGTGTGTGTGTGTGTGTGTGTGTGTGTGTGTGTAACTGACAAATAATTCATATGTAGCCTATTCTCATGCATGTGAAGTCCAGTGCCATACACATCTTACACAATCAATAGCAGTCAGTCAAAACCAGAATTTTGTTCAATAGCACTTGGTGGTTTGGTGGGTTGGCAATAACCCATAACCACCAATCCAATGGGAAAGTCCATCATTAGCAACCTACTGGAAGCAAGTCCAGCAGCAGCAAGGAAAGGGCATGTGAAGTTTGTGCAAAGTGTGATTGTGGCTGGATAGGAAAGACAGTCCAGGGGACTAAGGTATTAAACTTGTTTACATCAGTGGGATTCTGAGCTTCTATTGGGTGAACACACAAGTAGCTCTGCTCACTTAATGAATGGGTGTCTGCCAACAGTTAAACAATGGATACAGGGTGAAAAGAGTGTTTACTATGGAGAGCATGACAGCTAAACTTCAACTAAAGATGTATATTTTTAATGTAAAATGGACTCCTGTTCCTAGATCATGTGAAAACACCATGTCTCTGTAGTCTTAGTGTTTGTGTATGTGCATTTAAATTGAATTTAATATAAAGGTGCAGGTGTGTATGTATGTGTGTATGAAAAAGTATATACACACCTGCACCTATATTAATTGGATTCATACTGTATACACATGTATTCGTATATAAATATATATTTATATATACAGTACTGTGCAAAAGTCTTAGGCACATGTAAAAGAAAAAAATAAAGCGAAGCTGCTTTCAAAAATAATTAAATGAAAAGTTTCTAAATATCAAAAAATGTACAAAAAAATCAAACTAATGTACTAAAGAGCAGTCTACTGACAGACTAATGCAGAAACAAATGAATAAACATCTAAGACACAATTTGTATAAAAACTTTTGGGTGCCAAGACTTTTGCACAGTACTGTATATATATATGTATTTGCATGTATATGTGTATACCGTATATGTAGGAATTGTTTCACCTAACCCTCTCTCTCTATTTATTTATTTGTGTTTTACTATTTTAATTATTTATGTACTTCCATTTTCCAAAAATAATCTCCCATAAACCCTAACAAGGGTGATATCATGTCTGACCTTCAAGATTTATAAATAATGGAATTTGATGTGATAGTTGATTCTCAGGACTTGTGACACCTACAACAAACACAATACACACAAACAATACACTGGATTGTTCAAAACTGCAATGTCAATGCAATATAGATACCGCTATTTTGTGAAATGCTATGACTACAATGTAAACCACTAAATATGGAAACATAATAATGACTGTTCAAAATGAATAGCTGACCTGGTAACCACAGCAGGTGATGATCAGTTATGATGAGTGGTGATGAGTGTTACTAGCTTTAGAGAGTAAGGTTCGAGGTTCGAGTTTTGTAAAGCAACAATCAGTAATATGGACTCTTTTGCAACATATAATGGCAGCCATAGGAACTACAACAAACATGTCCTCCTCCACAAGTCTCAGCCAAAGCCCCCAGCTCCACCCCAACCTCTATCACCCCTCCTGTCCCCGTGAACTACGGTGGCCTGAAAGTATGAACTGGCTTTTTCACAACAGACACCACCTAGCCAGAAATGTCAAGTAAAGAGGTAACATATCCCATTACAAAATGTTATAAATGTTAAGAACATCCCACAGAGTTACAGAACTATTATACAGCAAGTCAAGTAAAAGATGGAATCGATAGCTAGCAATGCTATCGGCTAACCCTGAGGTTTAGCAGCTCAAGCTGTAGCTAACCATAACTAACTTTACCCAATACCTTTTAGCTGCTTACTAGAAACAGGTTGTTTGTGAGCACATCACTTGACAGATATTTATTCATGCACAGTGAAGCTGTACTAACGTTTGCCATGTTGCATCAACACGAAACGTTAGCTACATCATATGTTGGTTACCTGTCCAACAAATGTAGGGTCAACGCCGCATCGGTCTTGAAGTTTTGAGTCCTAAGCTACCTCCACCTTTGAAATACGGCACCAGTGTTCACTCTGGGTTTGGAGTGGGCATTGTCATTGGCCTTTCTGGCTTCAGAATGAGGCTTTTAAGGCTTTGTTGCAGAGGTGTCTTGCAAAGCCGATCGTTTGGTCGCTGTACGTTCTTCCATGGTTGCGCAAATGAAACTGAAAGAAGCTCCGAATGCAATGGGGGTAGTTCAGGGGTGGAGCTTTGGTGTATTTTGAAATGCCTGGGGCTGTGGATCATTTCCACCAAAACGGAGAGTACGGACCGGACTCCTTGTTTAGAAAGCTTGAAATCTCAGCAGCCATTGAGGTAACAGTGGAGTGACTGGCACTGATTAACAGCACAACCCCCCACCAATATACTATGGTCATTTTGTGAAACAAGCCAGTAAAATATTACTTATTGTTCCTTAGCGATATTCAATATATTTAGAGACAGACTTTTTGTGCCAAAAAAATCCTTTTATTCTTGTCAGGGCAGAAAAGCCTCTGAAACAGCATTTAGAACTTCATGGGCTAAAACTCTCCTTTGAAACCCAGACTAATAAAATTCTTACACAGATGGCAGCTCTTTAAGGCACAGTGACCCACTCCACCAATTTAATGGTAGGAGAAACTCTGAAACTAATGAATCCCAGCCTCTCCTTCATCTTGATTTGTTGGTGGAGAAACCACAGTCGTTTTAGGGTGTAACGCAAAAGTAATGTAATGAGTAGTGTAACAAATTACTTTTGTCCGGGAGTAATAAGTAAAGTAATTTGTTGCTTTTACGAAGAGTAGGCTACTTTTTTCCGGTAATGACCCCAACACTGGTCCTCACAAAATTGGACCATGATTGGCCAACAACACAAGCTCTTCTAATCGAGGCCATAAGTGGAAGTCATCATTTTGTATTAATGGGCTTTTTGAATGGGGTCGCCAAAAGTAAGGGCTGTGTTGAGCGGATACCCAGAACTATGATTTGTTCCGTTGCTTAAAATACAAAGATCTACTTTTAATATTGATTTTGTTAACGAAAGGCTAATCATTGGGAAAAGCGCACTATAATAGGAATGATGAGCAAATTCATCTCGTCTACAAATGTTTTCATTGCTAGAGCTGGACCTCCTGGCTGTGTTGTACATTCAAATTATTAAGATTTTCATAGCGTTGCATTGAACAATTATTATAGTTGTTACTGTTTATATTTAGCTAATTACATCAAACCACCAGATAGCTAACAACTGTTGCAGTCGTCTTTCCCAAATTATTAGCATTTTGCTAGCAACAATCAATGTAAAAAGCAATTGAAGGACGAAAATTCACCAAGGTGATCTAAGCTGATGTATTTTATTTCATGGAACAAAATATAGTATAGCTAGTAGTGGCACATTTTTATTTTTGTTGTTTCTTGGACGACACACCAAATGGTGGAAATGCTAATTTAACAGCCTGTGAAATTGTAAAAGACTTTCAACTCTATTCAAATGAGGTAAACCTGCTGAGTGGAGGCTTTCCAGTTCAAATGCTGCAAACTTGCCTGGATCCTGGAAGGATTTCAGTAAATCTTTCTTGAGGGGAGACAATCAGGACCAATTCTAATGCATTTGCTGGAGTTAGTCTGAAACAGACTGGAAAAGAGGGTGGATTTTTTTTAAGATGCAATAACTTTAAATTTAACCACTCAAACAAAATCACATTTTAACAGTGTCTTCAATAAACATATTTGATTATACATGTATATAAATAGAGGGACATTTGAATTCCTCTTATTTAGGACCCTTAGGTCTGGATTTAAAATCTCAGGAGTCTCAGGAAATTGCCTCATATTTCACTTTGTCATCATACCAAAGATGATTTATTTAGAGTACAGATAAAGCCCTACATGTTGGTTATGATGAATGACAAGTAGAAATTGAAATGTGTTGACTTTAAAAGGGAGATGATGGGTTGCTGATCTAATTTGAAGTGAAACTGGTGATCGAGAAACAGAGGGAAAGAATTCTTAATGTGGGCTTGTACAGTACAGTATGTATGTATACGTATGTATATGTACATGTCTGTACGTGCACGTGTATATGTGTGTGCTTATTTTGTGAATTAAAATTGTTTTCTTTTTTATTAAGAAAATAAGTCATTAACCTATATATATACGTATATAGTTAACCTATATATCTATATCTGTATCTGTATCTGTATCTGTATCTGTATCTATCTATCTATCTATATATATATAGGTTAATTATATGTTTCTTGTGAGTTTAATTGGAGCAAATTGCTCGTTATCTTAAGTAGCTGGTTAGTATTGTGTGCCATATCAATATGGGTAGTGAGATAGTTGAGGTGCGAATGATCATTAGGCTACAAGGGAGTATAGGAAACTTAATAACATTTTCCAGTGTTAATAAAGGTTGTTTTTCAGTGACAATTATATTGAGTTTACAAGTGTTGATTGGAGAATGGTTTGTCCACTCATACAGCTGATATGGCTGTGTTCAAAACTATCAAAATGAACTCTGATGGCGTGCACTGATAGAACAGATTTTGCTCTGATGTAGATCCTGGGATGGATTGGCTTGAGCAATATTTCAACCTTTCCATTCTGTTTATCATGGGTGAGCCTGCTTTTCCTCTCTTTTCTTGTTTATTGCATAAAATAAAGATAGACAGAAAATAAAACATAATGTAACATATACTAACAGATAAGTGAAAGACGACTAAGAATGCATTATGGCTTCAAACATGGACATGGACTTAAACAGACAAACAGCACTGTTGAATTATTGATCAAAATAAAGTTTTCATCTCTGCAGGGTGTGTTAGTACTGAGGTCAGCCTGGAAAGTTGCCAAGCAACCAGTGTTCAGTTGTCAGTTGGACAATCTGTGTGTCTGAGTACTCTACTGGTCATGCAGAGCAAATGTTGACACAGGCTTTGTGTTACAGGCAAAGGGAGAGGACGAGGAGTAGTTTAAGTACACAAATAATGAAGTACACCAAGCTCCTTTTGCTCCGCATTATTTTATTTAGACTCCATAAAGGTCTTTCAACAGCTTTTAATGTGCTGAACTGCTATTTCATACTGTATACATACTGATTTTGATTTTTACAACTTTTGTGTTTACACATACAGTTTATTTATACACATATGTATCAAATATGTTATACATATCTATAGTTATATATACTTATATATTGGCTTTTATTTGCTTTTATATTCTGCAAAAATTTCACATCTTTTGCTTAACTGTTTTCCTCTGGACATAGCTCTGCATATTTCTGCACATTCTCTTCACATGAGTGGACAGTTCTGTTCTGTGTGTTTGTTTA
>NW_027279503.1:0-10000 GCF_046629955.1 Centroberyx affinis
CCTTCCCTCTCTCTCTCTCTCTCTCTCTCTCTCTCTCTTTCTCTCTCTCTCTCTCTCTCTCTCTCTCTCTCTCTCTTTCTAACCCTTTCATTGACGACAATTATTCCCTAACCAATACCTAATCCTAATTCTGATTTTAAAGTAATAATCTGCAACATTTTTATATTTTCTATAGTGTCTGGTTTTCTGGTTTGTTTGGAATAAACAGAAGAAGAAGAACTGGGTAGTTAGCATGAGCAGAGATAGCCACCATGACTGAACAGACAGAGAGAAGAGAAACTCAAACTGCATCAACTGAGAATCCAAGCTCCGCCCACACTGTTTGATTGACAGGTGATCTGTGGAAGAGCAGGCTGAGGGACAAAGATGGAGACTGAATTTAAAAGTCCTAATCTTAAACCAGCACCTTGAAAAAAGAAAGACCAGCTAAATGTCCATAGTTAGTTCTGGATCTTACAAGAATAAACCTACAAGAGCTCACACACACACACACACACACACACACACTCTCTCTCTCTCACCGTCTCCTCTGCTCGGTCGCCCCTGGCGGTGATGTAGGTCAGCCTGTAGTGTCTGACGTTCCTGGAGTCGAGCATCTGCCAGGCGACATGAAGGCTGTAGGTGGTTTCATCATCGATCTGCAGGTTCCTCACCCCGAACCGAGGAGCTGAGACAGACACACAGAGAAACATCTGAACTGATATCAGAGAGAGAGAGGAGGAGGAGAGGAGGAGGAGGAGGAGGAGGAGGGGGAGGGGGAGGAGCACACAGAGAAACATCTGCACTGATATCAGAGAGAGAGAGGAGGAGGAGGAGGAGGAGGAGGAGGAGGAGGAGGAGGAGGGGGGGAGGGGGAGGAGCACACAGAGAAACATCTGCACTGATATCAGAGAGAGAGAGGAGGAGGAGGAGGAGGAGGAGGAGGAGGGGGGGGGGGGAGGGGGAGGAGCACACAGAGAAACATCTGCACTGATATCAGAGAGAGAGAGGAGGAGGAGGAGGAGGATTTGGAGAGAGGAGGAGGAGGAGGAGGAGGATGAAGTAGAAGAGGAGGAGCTGGAGCACACAGAGAAACATCTGAACTGATATCAGAGAGAGGAGGAGGAGGAGGAGGATGAAGTAGAAGAGGAGGAGCTGGAGCACACAGAGAAACATCTGAACTGATATCAGAGAGAGGAGGAGGAGGAAGATGAGGATTAGGAGAGAGGAGGAGGAGGAGGAGGGGGAGGAGGATGAAGTAGAAGAGGAGGAGCTGGAGCACACAGAGAAACATCTGAACTAATATCAGAGAGAGGAGGAGGAGGAGGAGGTGGAGGAGGAAGAGGAGGAGATGGAAGAGGAGGAGGAGGAGGAAGAGGAGAATGAAGAAGAAGAGGAGGAAGAGGAGGAGGAGGAGGAGGAGAAGGAGGAGGAGGAGGAAGAGGATGAAGAGGAGGAGGGAGAGGAGCTGGAGGAGGAGGAGGGGGAGGAGGGGGAGGAGGTGGAAGAGGAGGAGGAGGAGGTGGAGGAGATGGAAGAGGAGGAGGAGGAGGAAGAGGAGGAGATGGAAGAGGAGGAGGAGGAGGAAGAGGAGAATGAAGAAGAAGAGGAGAAGGAAGAGGAGGAGGAGGATTAGGAGGATGAGGGGGAAGAAGAGGAGGTGGAAGAAGAGGAGGATTAGGAGGAGGAGGTGGAGGAAGAGGTGGAGGAGGAGGAGGAAGAGGAGGTGGAAGAGGAGGAGGTGGGGGGGATTGGGTGGGGGTCGGACAGCAGGGAGAGGGAGGAGGAGAGGAAGGAGTGAAGGAGAGACAGCTGATCAGAAGAGCAGCAGCTGAAGCCTCACCTGCTGTGGTCGTGGTCGTCGTGGCAACAGTGGTCGTCTTCTCAACTAACAATGAAACAGATGATTTATTAATCATCTTATCAAAACCATTCACAGAGGATTAAAGGAGAATTTAACATTTGAAAGACATGCAAGATTATCTTTTCTGCAGCGAGCTGATGGTTGCTTGATTGACTTATTGAATTATTGAATGAATAAATTAATTACTGAATGAAAGAATGAATCAGTCACTTGTTGATTGAACAAAAAAGTGAAGGGGTCTGAACCCACTGCACATGAGAACAAAAGACAGGAGAAGTGAGGAAAGGTCGCTGACTGGCTCCAGTTGGCATTATATACAGGACTGTGCAAAGGTCTTAGGCACGTGTAAAAAAAATCCATAAATAGAATAGAATAGAATGATCTTTATTGTCATTATACTCAGGTATGAAATTTCGCCTGACTTCTCTCAGTGTAGTTAAAATAAAACAAATAAATAAAAGCAGTAGTAAAAGCAGTAACAGTAGCATAATGCTACGAAGGACTTGTGCAAGTACAACTTAAAATTAAAAGGCACTAGTTAAATTAAATTTACACATTTACAAATGTACAAAGGTATGGAAGCCATTTCCGCCAGTGTGATGAAAAAAACGGTCCTGTAAGTCATTATAATGAGAAACTTTCTCAAAATAATGACTTAGTATCTCAAAATAATGAGAAACATTACTTTGAGATACTAACTCATTATTTTGAGAAAGTTTCTCATTATTTTGAGAAAGTTTCTCATTATAATGACTTACAGGATCTTTTTTTTTTCATCACACTGGCGGAAATGGGCTTCCATACAAAGGTGAAGTGAAAATGCTTTCAAAAACAATGAAATGAAAATTTTCTAAATATAAAAAAAATGACTATAAAGAGCAGTCTACTGACACACTAATGCAGAAAACAAATACACATCTAAGACAAAATGTATATAAAACATCTAGGGTGCCTAAGACTTTTGCACAGCACTGTATTGAATATCATGTATATAATCATGGTTGGAAGACTCGGTTGGAACGGCTCTGTGGTTACCGGTGGACTCGACCAGGATGACATCATCGCTCTCCGACTCGTCCCGGTAGATGGCGCCCAGCAGGACTTCGTACTCGGTGGACGGCTTGAGGCCCGTTATCAGGTAGCTGTTGATGTTCCCGTTCACCAGAGACTGAGGCGGCAGGTTCATGGTTTAATAATTAGAGAGAAATAAAACACATACATGTAGACAACAGACACACTTCCACCGCTCATACACTGACTACATCCACTCCTTCACCTCTAACCCTGACCTGAACCAAACTGTTTTCTTTCAAGTCTCTCCTCAAAACACATTTTTATGTAAAGGATTTTTTTACTATGATTTTTTTTCTTAGTTGTTTTTTTTACTTTTATTCCTTGTTTCTTAGCTCTATATTTACTCCACTGATCTTGTTGCTGTAGCCATATTTTATAATATAATAATATATTTTTTATCATTTTTTATGATTTTCATTTCATTTTATTTATTTGTGCTTACTTTCTATTCTTTGTTTTTTCTAGTGTTTTTATTCCATGCTTTTATTTATTGTAAAGCACTTTGTAACAATTATTTTGAAAGGTGCTATATAAATAAAGTTTATTATTATAATTATTATTATTATTGTTATTATTATTATTATTATTATTAACCCTCTCCTCTGCAGGTTTAACCTCATCGCTTACCTCATTTAAACCTGATCCTAATCCTCATATTAACCCTAAACCCGAGTCCTAACCCTAAAATAACTGAACTGAACTGAATGAATGTGTCCAATAAGTTGTAAAATATATTTTGCTATATTCCTGGAAAATTCCCTGATATTCCCTGAGAATTTATAAAATTCCCAGACATTCCCTGTCTGGATGGCACCTCTCTGAACTGAACATGATACTCCAGTTATTCCAGTGGGAAACCTGTTTTCCACTTTCCTCATCTGTCTATCCTTGTGAGGACATTTGGACCTCACATGTGTAGGGATACGTGAACACACACACACACACACACACACACACACACACACCCTCACCCCCTCACCTCCTTGCTGTCCCCCCCCTCGCTGGGCGTCCAGGTGAGGCGGTACAGCACCACATCAGAGGCGGCGTGTTGCCATGACACCCGGAAGCTGTCCGTGGAAATGTCACTGCTCTTCAGACCGAGCGGGTCCGGGACGGTCTCTACACACACACACACACACGCACACACACACACACGCACACGCACACGCACACGCACACACATGCACACACACGCACACACACACACACACAGTTTCTTATGGTTATATAGTAATAACAGGCTGGGCAGCTTATGCTGTAACCAGCAATACCTGAATCCATTTCCATTTAGTATTGCAATTTAATAGAACCAAACAAAGAAAAATAGAACAGAAATAGAAAAATAGGAAAAAAACAGAACAGAGAAAATAGAAAATAATAGAAAAAAATATAGAAAAAAACAGAAAAATATTAGAAAAATAGAACAGAAATAGAAAAATATAGAAAAAAAGAAAAAAAAAGAAAAAAAAATAGAACTAGAAATCCTCTGTCTGCAGGTGTTTGGAAGACAAATTCAAGACTTTTTAAGAAAATTTCAATGCTGCCTGGAACTGAAGTTAAGACCAATTTAAAAACAAAAAGACACCAGGAAATTAATTGTTAAGAGACTTAAAGTCAGTTTATGTTTATGAAAACAGATAAGATGAATTTTGTACAACTAAACCAGTTAAAACTGTTCTGGAAGTTCTGCTCTTCTAAGAATGGACAAAGAGGAACCTCATTGCATGGTAAAGGAAATAAAACCTCTGATAACTGTATTTAAGACATTTTAAAAGTTTAGATAATGTAGTTTAAGTCTACAGGTTAAAGGTTCTGCCTGACAGACTTGAGGTACAGAAGCTGCTGTGTGTTCGTACTTGTGGTGAAACTGTCGGTCAGCGGCTCGGCTTGGCCCTCGTCATACACGGCGAAGACGGCGACGGTGTACTCTGTCAGGGAGGTGAGGTTCCTGAGCAGCCAGGAGGTCACATGACCCACGTCCACCTGAGACACACAGGACACCGTTACCCTGTCTGTCCGGGTCTACGTCCCTGACCGGGACGCTTCCCCAGAGCTTTTTAGAAAACAGGATTCTGTCCCTGGTTCAGTTCATTTTGTCACACCACAGTTTGCCGGCGGGGCGGTGTCTGGATGTTCGGGCCGATCACAGAACTTAAAATGGAAAACTCCACCCAGCCGGGAAGCCGGGCCGCATTGAACAAACGCACAATCAAATGACAAGTGATAGCAAGTGCCTAGCTATCACACTCACACACACACATTCATCTTATCTCTTACTAATCTCAACATTAGTGTAATGATATCAGTATTTGTTTCTAATTTCCTAATTTGTTTCTTTTTATTTCTTCTTTCGTTTGTTTACATCTTTATTATATCATTAAAAGTATTATAATGCACATATCAAAGGACAATGGGAACTGGAGCTAAATACAATAGCAGACGATGACGCCTGGGAAAACATGTTCCAGATGTCACAGGGAGCCAGCTATGGAAAGAATTTGATTGGAAGGTTAAAATGTGGTTCTTTAGGACCCCGCTGACATCCTGCATCCTGCAACACAATTCTACCAACAAATGCTGGAGAAACTGTGGTTTGGTCGGAGACCATACTCATATATTGGGACTGCCTGAAAATACAGACATATTGGAAAAACGTCAAAGAAGAAATGGAGAAAATTCTGGAAACGGACATTCCCCTGGACCCGTTATTGTTTTTATTGGAAGTATCACCTGAACTCCTGTTTACCACAGACCAGTGTTATTCACTGCATATTTTGTTGATGGTTGCAAGAAAAATAATTACTATTGGATGAAGCCTAACCCTCCCACGATTGTTCAATGGCTACAAAAAGTCAAACATGTTTACATGATGGAACACATGACTGCCCAGCTACAACTAAAACTGCCTATTTTTATAAGAAAATGGTCATCAGTTATTGACTACCTTAGGAATCTTGTACTTTATTGCTCAGATGTATAATTTTTGTAGGTGTATGTATAGGTAGATGTGTGTGTGTTCTACTTCTGTCAGGTGTCATTTCATCTATATGTGTATGTATGTCAAGTGAAGCCCAATCTCAAGGTGATTTTGTTTTGTAATGTTAATTGCCTGTTAATGTGTGTTAATGGCAATAAAGTTAAAAAACCAAAAAAAGCATTATAATGCATTAATATTCGGCCCGCTGCCTCCTCTCACCTCATTGGTCTGGACTCCGTTGGTCTTGACGTACATGATCCGGTAGCCGTTCACCTTCCTGGAGGCGGAGTCCCAGCTGAGCCGGGCGGAGCTGTGATCCACGGCCGAGAAACGCAGGTTCTTCGCCGGGGTCAGAGGTACTGGGGGGGGGGGGGGAGCACAGGTTAGAACAGTGATTCTCAACCTTTTTCATATCAAGGACCCCTAATTTCGTCCACAATAGGGCCACAGACCCCCATTTGATGAGATTTTGACTCTTGGGCCCAAATCTGAGAATATGTGTAGATATTGTTAGATATGATTTTGTTCAGAATCCCATGACTGTCTGTATTGCAGGTAGAGAGATAACAGAGAAACTACGATCAAAACAGTCATTCTTCTACATTCTCTAAGTCTAACTTCTTATAAAGGAAATAATGAACCCCCTGGAACCCCCTCAAGAACCCCTGGTGGTCCCCGGACCCCACGTTGAGAACCACTGGGTTAGAACACATATCATGTTCTCACACTTAGAGATCTATGGTAATACATTATATTTATGTCACACTTTCAATAAAATTAATCTCAGAGCGCTAGAATGAAAGCTGCACTTCAAATCACTGACTTTAAATGACTTGCCTTTAAAAAATACACATCTGCACATATAGCACACATATCATGTTCTCACACTTGGTAATCCCACTTTGACTAAAAAACAAATCTCAAAGAACTAGAAAAAAAAAAATGCTATTAAAGCTGCACTCGGTAAATTTTGCACAAAAAATAGTGACTTTAAAAAAAAGACTCAAAAAAGTGACTCGATTACAGCAACGTGAGGAAATGGAATTAGTTTCTTCCACCTTCGCTCATCGTGTCAGGACCGAACTCCTCACACACTTCATAAATATTTCTGGTGCTGACAGATATCAGCGCTCTAGGAACATGCGGACACACACACACACACACACACACACACACACACACACACACACACACACGCAAACTGTGCCAGGACCAGTCGAGAATCGTTGGTTTCAAGCTGTTGCAACAGCACCACTGCTGCAAGGGGTCAAAGGTCGGAGTATCTTTTTATTTTGGACGTGATTTCACACATACACACACACACACACACACACACACACACACACACGGACACACACACACACACACACACACACACACATGGACACACACACACACACACACACACACGGACACATGGGGCTTTGAACCCGGGTTAGTGGACTCCACTGTTTTAATTATACAGTGGACAGAACCTCATTACGCCTCTCACCCTCCCTCAGGCCCTCTCTCTGTTTGAGTCTCTCTCTCCCTCCCTCTGTCTCTCTCTCTCTCTCTCTCTGTTTGAGTCTCTCTCTCTCTCTCTCTCCCTCTCCCCTGTGTCTCTAAACGTGAACGTACTGCAAAAGTCCAGAGAAAGTGGCCTCTTTCTCTCTCTGGGTCTCTCTCTCTCAGTTTTGCTTTATCTATCTCTCTATCTCTTCCTCCTCCTCTCTCTCTCTCCCCTCTCTCTCTCTCTCTCTCTTTCTCTCTCTCTCTCTCAGTTAATTCAACCGGGGAATATACTTTCAGAAGCGCAGAGGAAACTTTTCTGCTTAGAATTACTGATGTTTTCTTTTTTTTTTTTTTAAAGAAATCCTGATTGTGCCTGCCGTTCCTTCACCTCAATTATACCGAGGGTCAGAATAAAGACTACAAGCCTGAGAGAGAGAGAGAGAGAAAGGGAGAAAGAGAGAGAGAGAGAGAGAGAGAGAGAGAGAGAGAGAGAGAGAGAGAGAGAGAGAGAGAGCAGGGTCATGGTGGGACTGAGGAGAATGGGAAATGGAATAGTTAAAGAGACACTGTGGTTTCAGAAGTCTGTCTGAGATCGGTCCACAGTCTGTTTTAAAGGGCAAGTTGGGTAAGTGAATAATGAAAGTAAAACACGAAGGGCTTCAGTCCATCTCACTATATGATATATCCAACTCTGACACAAATTTTAGTCAATATTTCAAAACACAAACTGCTAATCCTCAAAGACGTGGCGGTTATTTGTCACTCGACCGCCATAAAAACCAGAATATAAACTACTCCCCAAGATCTGGGGCCGGATTCACAAAACCCTCTTAAGAAAAAAAATCTTCTCAAGTGCCATTTTTTTGCTTAACTTTAGTCTTAAGAAAAAAAAATAGGGAAAAATGGTATTCTCAAAAACAGTTCTTATATATTTTCTTAACTTTCTTCTTATGTTTCTTCCTAAGAAAAACTTAGGAATAAATGGTATTCTTGAAATGAAAGTTCTCAAATTTGTTCTTGATTTTTTTCTTAACTTTAAGACGGCCCTTCACCTGTCTTAAAACTCCTACAGTGAAAAGGTAAGCCTCTAATATCATATATTTAAACACATTTTAGACAAGTAGGTTATAGTTCAAAGTCTTCATAGGTTCCCCTACACCTAACATTAAGATGAACATTTATTGTAAAGCTTTATTTGGTGTAGGGCCAGGTAGGCCTCTGTCTCATGTCTGTTGGAAATAAGCTGCAAATTTTACAGTTACCAACAGCAACCAATGTTTAAATCTTTGCTCTAGTTGCTCTAAATAGGTTTTTCCCCAATTGTTTTGTAGATGGAAGCACTTTGGGTTGCCTCCTAGCCTTGTCTCCTAGCCTTGTCTCCTAGCCTTGTCTCCTAGCCTCCTAGCCTCAATGGCAGTAAGCCTAAAGTTTATTAACCAGAATTAATTCAGGCCCTATTTTGAGAAGTTCTTAAGTAGGAAAATTAAACAAATTCGTAAGAAATGAGACTGGTTACTAAGAAAATATTGAGGAATTACACTTAAGCTCTTAAGTGTAAGCTTCTTAAGAACTTCCTAAATTTCCTCTTATGTAATTTCTTAAGATCTATCTTAAGAACACATTGGTGAATCCGGCCCCAGATCAGATGCAGCTGGACGAGTTTGTATAGCTTTCAGATTTAGTTAGTTGGATATATCAGGATTTACTTTCATGCCAATCATGTGGTAAGAGAAGGTAAAAGTCTCTGAGGTTTTATTTAAAAATGAGGAATCACGAAAACTCTTGTCACTGCATTATAACGCAGAAATAGTTTAAATTAATCTCAACAAAAGGTAATTCCCGGGAAGCCGACTTCGCTGGCTGGATGGAGCAGTAAAGCCCTGTGTGTGTGTGTGGTGTGTGTGTGTGTGTGTGTGTGTGTGTGTAGTTTTATTTCACCATGTAAAGTCATGTGAGAGAAACCTCTGACCCCAAACAGCAGCAGCAGCAGCGTCCTGATCTGACCTGCGTTCAAAGCCTCAACACGCGCCGTAAAGACACACACACACACACACACACACACACACACACACACACACAGCCGCAGCCCCGGACCTTAAAGAAGACTTCATAAAACCTTAATTAGTGAGCGTGGAGGGGGGGGGGGGGGAGCTGGTTCGCTTGTCAAGGCTTCAAAACCCCTAGAATGAAATAGAGGCACACAAATAGCTGTGGGACGGGGGGAGCGAGCCGGCGCCATGCAGTCGTTCTGGCGTCCCGCCGGGTTGCCAGGTCTGTCGGGGCGCGTTCCGCACAGCGAGCGAGCGAGCGAGCCGGGACCTGCCGCGTCCCGAGAGACACACACACACACACCCCTGCAAACACTGTGGGATGTTTCTCTTTCTGGAATCTTACACCAGAGATTCTAATCTCTTTCATATCAAGGACCCTAATTAGAGCCACGAACCCCCATTTGATGAGATTTTGTCTCTCGGACACAAATCTGAGAATATTTTTATTGTCAGATATGATTTTGTCCAGAATCCCATGACTGTCTGTATTGTAGGTAGAGAGATAACAGAGAAACTATGATCAGAACAGTCATTCTTCTACATTCTCTAATTGTGTTCTTG
>NW_027279503.1:15000-22500 GCF_046629955.1 Centroberyx affinis
TCAGGTTTGGCTGAGCTACTGCAATTCCCCCGCCTGGCTTCCCATTCATTTACAGTCAGAACTGGCCAGAAAAGCCAGAAAGCTGTTTACACTGAATTCTTGAATAAATTCAATCAGTGAATCAATAAATCGATCAACTGAAGACCAGCTTCCACTTCAGAGCCAGACAGCCTCTCTGACGTCACAAAACTGGTGTTCAGATGAGCAAAAACTGGAATGGCTGTTTAATTTTGATGTGTTTAAGTTTGCTAACTTTGATTTTTCAGTAACACATACTAAGCTTCTGTCAGTGATTTAGGAGTTCTGCCCTGTTCAGTGAAGATCTGAAGGTCAAAGATGCTTTAGTTTCCTTATTTTCTTTCTCTGTTGTTTGACAATGTAAAAGCTGTACTCTGGTCCTGGCTTGTTTGAATTCATGGTGTCTTGTAAGCCCATGTGGGCTGGGCATACAATTGTATGCACGACACAATAATAAAATTTCATACATTCATTCTGCAGTGTTTCTGTTTGTTTTTCCATATCGCTGCCAACAGAAACACAGCAGTTATATGAGTTTCACATATATAAAGTCGCTGTTGAGAGACATTTTGATGCTGTCCTATCCACTCACACACACACACACACACACACACACACACTAGGGTCAGACTGATACATGGGGCTGATATCGGCCTTTCAATAACAAACGGATATCAGTTTATGATGGAGACAAAGATCTGATTTTACTCAACAGCTGCAGCAGTTTCAGTCTGTAAAACCTGCAGTGAAACCTGCCTCACTCTGTTTTAAAGAGCGGATACTAAAATAATTTCACCAGTCTGGGTTTCAGTGGAGAGTTTTAGTGTCCCATGATGAACTGAATGCTGTTTCAGAGGCTTTTCCACCCTGATGGGGAGAAAATTCAGGGGGGAAAAACTGAATATTTGCCAGTTTTTCTAAATTTCTGCACAAAAAATTGTCAAATTTATATTGGATACAGTCATATCGCTCTTCAAAAACCCTTATCAGTTGAGCTCTAACACACACACACACACACACACACACACACACACACACACACTCTCTCTCTCTCTTGCTCTGGCCTCATATCTTCCAATTTCTATAAACTCTCTCTTGTTTTTAATCTGTATTTCCGTCCATTGTTGCTCGGTAAAGAGCTTTTCTATGCATCCTCTCCTCTTAAAGCTCTTCTGCTCTAAATAAAATGCGTCTGGTCTGGTCTGGTCTGGTCCTGGTCCTGGTCCCGGCCCTGGCGGCGGCCCAGCGAGCCCCTCCTGGCCCGCCGGCAGCAGAGATACGAGCCGAGCCAAGCTGGGCGCGCTCAGTCTGCCGCCTGGGAGCCGGGCTGATCCCCGCCGCTGGAACGCATCCATCCTGATTCTGAACTGCTTCCCAAATAACTGTTTTATTTTTTTTTTCCCGCCGCCGGAGCCCGGAGGCTAATGTGACGGCTGGCATAATGAGGTCTAACGGGGGAGGCAGGGACGCACCGCTCTTCCTCCTCTGCCTCGTCTTCCTCGCTTCAGCTGTCAGCAAATGATTTGAGGACGTTTTATTGATTGTTTTCTTCAATCAGGGGCCGGATTCACAAAACCTTCTTAAGAAAAAAAATCTGCTCAAGGGACATTTTTTTCTTAACTTTAGTCTTAAGAAAAAATGCTATTCTCAAAAACAGTTCTTATATATTTTCTTAACTTTCTTCTTATGTTTCTTCCTAAGAAAAAACTTAGGAATCAATGGTATTCTTGAAATGAAAGTTCTCAAATTTGTTTTTTCTTAACTTTAAGACGGCCCTTCACCTGTCTTAAAACTCCTACAGTGAAAAGGTAAGCCTCTAATATCATATATTTAAACACATTTTAGACAAGTAGGTTATAGTTCAAAGTCTTCATAGGTTCCCCTACACCTAACATTAAGATGAACATTTATTGTAAAGCTTTATTTGGTGTAGGGCCAGGTAGGCCTCTGTCTCATGTCTGTTGGAAATAAGCTGCAAATTTTACAGTTACCAACAGCAACCAATGTTTAAATCTTTGCTCTAGTTGCTCTAAATAGGTTTTTCCCCAATTGTTTTGTAGATGGAAGCACTTTGGGTTGCCTCCTAGCCTTGTCTCCTAGCCTTGTCTCCTAGCCTCCTAGCCTCCTAGCCTCAATGGCAGTAAGCCTAAAGTTTATTAACCAGAATTAATTCAGGCCCTATTTTGAGAAGTTCTTAAGTAGGAAAATTAAAGAAATTCGTAAGAAATGAAACTATTACTAAAAAAAATATTGAGGAATTGGACTTAAGAGCCTTCTTAAGAACTTCCTAAAATTTCCTCTAATGTCATTTCTTAAGATCTATCTTAAGAACACATTGGTGAATCCGGCCCAAGGTTTGGATTTTTATAGTTTTTTTTAAACCTGTCGAACTTCTCTCTTTATCTTTCTCCAAGCGTTTCCGATTTGATGTTTTCTTTCCTTTCATCTCCTCCACCAAGTGATAGCAATTGTTTTTTTTTTTTTAATCGATGCGATGGACGACCTGCTTCTCTCTCAATACGATTCGATACTACACAATATGAGGTTCAGGATTCAATACAACCAGGATACGATGTGACAAATAAACGTTCAGTAACGACAAAGTCTGACTGTGCAGAATTCTGTTTATTTCTGAGACTCAAATATTTCCAGCGATGCCATTGGCTGCTAGAATGTAAACAACAATTTAAAAATGTCATTACAAAGTGACAATAATATAATTTGGATGGAGAGCTTGTGAAACTGTGATGGTCAAGAGTCTCATTAGTGATTACTACAGCAGAATAACATGGAGCTGATATCACCATTCATGTTCCTGACCCAACAGACGGACTGACACATTTTTGTATTGAGATATATTGAATTTTGATTTATCGTCTCATCACTACTCACTTGTCTTTATATTATCATAGCTAATTTTAAGATTTCAAGATTGACTGATTACGGCATAAAACAACCAACTAATTTGATTATAAAAAACGCATAAATCTCTTGTTTGTTGTGTCATGTGATATTATGTGTATACATTATGTGATATTGTGCAATCGTGATGATGCATAATGTATTTTTAACATTTCTGTACTGTTTATTAGCCTCTACAAGACATTTTAGATAGCTGTAGTCTATTTAAAACCCAACCAGGGCCTGTAGGGTTGGAAATTAGCAGCAAACATCTTTTATATTTCAACTGTGAAGTGTAATGCACGGTTCCTATCAAATAAACTACTAAATAAATAGATAAATAACCCTGATGAAGTTTACTGGTCCTTAATATTAATTCCCAAAAGCAGCTGAATTTTTAACTTCCTGCACCTTGGAGGAGATTTTTTTGCCCTTTCCTTTGATTTGTGCACAAATCTCTGATCTTCTCATCCACCCCAATCTAATCTCATTTTACCTCTCACCTCGGTCTCTCACCTCTGTGTGTGTGTATGTGTGTGTGTGTGTGTGTTGAGGTGAAGGGCGGGTGATGCTGATTTACTCAGGCGGGGGAAATTTCAATTTGTGTTTTGGGAGAGGGGGGAAGCTCTCTGTCGGCAGGGTCAGACCTGGCTGAGAGGATCATGTTGTTTTCTCTCTCTCTCTCTGTCTCTCTCTCTCTCTCTCTCTCTCTCTCCCTCTCTTCTCTCTCCGCCTTCAACTCCTCCATTCACCTCCTTCTCCCCTCAGCGAGTCTCTTTCGTTTCGACAAGGTAAACCGACTAAATATTTCTTCTCCATCCTCTTTCTTCCCCCTCCTCCTCCCCTTTTCCTTTTCCTTTGTCCCTCCTCCCCTCCCTCTCTTCTCTCCTCCCTCCCTCCCACTCTCACCTGCCTCTCATCTCCCTGTGTAAAGGAAGATGCGCTCAATATAGGGGAGGTGGCGCAAAATAAGGGAAACGGCACATGAAACAGGACTTTAACTTTGAAGTAGCTAAGTCACAGTCTGCACAGAGACTCGTATTAAACCCGAATGCCAATTAGCGCAGTGCGTCGGCTTTAAAAAAAAAAAAAAAACCTCCGACAGACGCTTTTATATGTGAGTTTTCAAAGCAACATGAGGCAATTAACTGAGTTCCTGAGAGGTCAGATCTACGGAGCTGCAGGTTTACCAGCCGCAGAAGCTGCAAAAAATGATTTCATGTGGCGGAGAAAACAGTCTTGAAAACTAGATGGAGCTCAGTGGAGTTCATTCCTCCGCCAACGCTGTGAAACTGTCAATATATTCCAGTCCCACATGTCGAATTTCTTTCTTTCTTTCTTTCTTTATTGGGATCCCCATTAGCACCAGCATAAGCATTGGCTATTCTTCCTGGGGTCCACCACACATACAGTCATACACACTTCTACACACTATAACCACATAAACACAACAAACAAAACAGCTCATCTCATTGAATTAACAATCAAGTACATACCAAGGTTATTATAGTTTTGCATTTTTCATTAGTTTTTTTTTTTTATTTCGTTTTAACTTTTTATTTTCAATTTCAGGTTAGTTTTAATTCGTTTTTAAAGCGGGTTTGCTAGTTTAGTTTTTATTTGTTTGAGTGTTAGTTTTAGTCTTTTTTGTAATATGGGGTATTTGTCAGGGGCGAGATTCAAAAATTCAAAATACTAGGCTTATGTATGAAATAAATTGACAAAGACGAAAAATAAAGACATTTTCTCTATAATTTTAGTTTATTTTAGTTAGTTTTGTAAACACACAATACAGTTTCAGTTAGTTATCGTTTTCTTGGAAAGCCTCGTTTTTATTTTTATTTCAGTTAACGAAAATGTTTTTTCACACCTAGATTTGCACTTCAGCACGTCATGCGAATGTATATGTTTTCTATTTTTTGCATCAGTAAGTCTCTATTTTGGATTATTCCTTTCATAGCCAGTGTGCGAGTTCTTTTTGTCATCTTTCAGACCTGAATGGGACATGAGATCTGCCTGTTCAGATTCTTGCAACTATTAATCATTGTGTGATTGCTGAGTCAGCAATCACAGTTATAATATTCTCGCTCTTTATTATTTTTTTTCTTCTTAATCCGTATGTTTTTTGGCACCTATCTACTCTTTCATACTTTAAGCTAGAAACTCCAAACTTTACAATGTTCAGCTTGTTTAGGACAAGCCGGCTTGTATTAAACTTTTTGATATCTATTATACTTTTTAAAATATTCTACTTTTTTCCACTTTTTTTAGAATGGGAGTCAATGGACAGAATGTTCAAACCATGCCCTCTTTGAACTCTAACTACTCTTTCATACTTTAAGATAGAAACTCCATTCAAACTTTAAACGGGTCACGCCACGCAAGCCTTCCTACATATTTTCTTACTTTTGTACTTGTTACTATTATGAAATTTTAGTACATTTCTAACATTATTACTTATCATTTTGACACTCATTACAGCTCCTTCAAAGAAGTGTTTTAAACTGCCACATTTCTCACAGTTTTAACATTACACACACATATTATACTTTGCTTCAGCCGTTTCAGTTTGAACAGACGATCCACACTCATGTTCAAAAACATGCACACACACACACACACACACACACACACACACACACACACTCACACACACACACACACACAGCTGCTGGTGTGTATATAGTACCAGTATGTGTACCAGTATGTGCAAGTACCAGTACTTGTATAGTCTGCCACACACACTACACACCAGTACACATCCACCTGCATGCACACACACACACACACACACACACACACACACACACACACACACACAGCCACTGGTACATATATAGGACCAGTATCAGCACCAGTGTGTAGATGCAGTCAGTTGATGTTACCTGTCCCTGTTTTACCAGGAGAGTGAGACAGCAACTGAAGAACAGGGAGAGAGTGAAGCAGATGAGACAGAGACAACAAGTGGAGACAGACAGAAATATGTGACATAGATACAGCCATAGGATAAGAAAGAGGGAAAGAGGAGAGTGATAGACCGGTCACAGACAGCCAACAGAAAGGGTGAGCTAAACTAAACACTAAACTGCACCAGTGCCACAGTTTGCACTCTCAGCAATCACACGCATTTTCTCCAGAAAATGCACCTTTCTAGTTTTATCTGATTATCTCGACACCACATGACCAATCAGCTCTCTGTCTGTTTAGTCTCCATTAGAGCTGCTCTTCTACCACTGGACCAAGGTTTGGAAAAATTGGCAGATTGGTTCTGTCTGAACAGCCTCCATGTTGTCTGATTGGACCAATAACAGAGGGTCTGTCTCTTCTTATAAGCTGCTGATTGGCCACAAAGGTGTTATGTGAATCTGTTCGGAAGTTATATGTGTATGTACCTACCATTTTAGTTTTAGCTTTTACATCTCAGTCAGTACATTTTAAGTGTTTTTTTATTTTTATGTTTGTCCCCATATCTTGCTATTATCTTGTTTTATTTGTTTTAATCTTGTCTCGAGTTTAGTTTTATTGTGTCCTATCCAGTTTTAGTCTGTGAAGCACATTTGTTTGTATGAAAAGTGCTTTACAAATAAAGTCTGATTGATTGATTGATTGATTGATTATGAGAAGCCACGGCCCACTTTTGGCCAATCGGTGTGAAAAGTTAATCAGTTCTTCCTCGTCCCATGACCAAACTCTCCACAAAGTTTCCTGCAAATCAGTTCAAAACTTTTGGAGATATCCTGCTGACAGACAGACAGACATAAAGGCACGAGATGTTCCTGCTCCTTATTAGATACTTATATTATCAGGTGTTTCCATTGTTTTGCCCCCCCTAGACTAGTGTATAGACAAACACACACACACACACACACACACCCCTCCTCCTCCTCCCCCTCACCTCCTTCTCGTCCGCGGCGTCTCCCTCGGTCAGCGGGGCGTACAGGATCATGTACCCAGAAGCCCCGGCGGCGGTCTTCCAGCGGACCCTCATGGTGCTGTGGGTGATGTCAAACAGCTGCAGGTCGTTCACCATGGGCAGGGCCACTGTGGGACGCACACACACACACACACACACACACACACACACACACACACACACATTAGCGTAAAGTAAAACAAACCAAAGCAAATGTATTCTTTCCAACAGCTTATATTTGAATTTTAGAGAAAAACTGTTGTTACCTAAATGTAAACAAATGTTAAAAATACGACTAATTATGATACACAATGCTCTAAATTCATACGCAGAAGTCTTGAATTAACAACTAACTTCAAAAATAATCCGCAGAAAGCTTTACGTTCATGACAGAAATCAGTTTGAAAGAGTTTGTATCACATTCAGGGGAAAAAAAAAATCTGAGTTTGTCCTCATATGTCTTCATTAACCTGCATCTGTCTCACTGTTTAACTCCTGACTCGAGCCTCATTGATTCAGCACAGCAGTCTGTCATTCACTTAACATTAGGCTTCAACTGATACACTGGTTTAATGGGCTTTTTATTAAATATTCACTATGGGCCAGTCAACGGCATCCACTCTGCACATAAAACCTGCAATGAAATTTGATTTTCTTTGCACATTTTA
>NW_027279503.1:27500-47500 GCF_046629955.1 Centroberyx affinis
GATGAGTAGAGCGGGAAAAGCTCTGATGTTCCTCACTGGCATCAGAGATAGCTAAAGTGTGTCAACACTAGGCTTGGGGCGATATGCGATAATATTGATATTTACATAAAAAAATATTGCGATAGTTTCTGCGTTATCAGATATCGCCCCCCCACCCCACCCGGTCGCAGCACCATGTGCTGCTTAGATCACAATTGTGCAAACTTTTAAACTTATAAACCTATAATCTTGTGGTAGGAGAGTAAAAAACTGAAATAATCATAGTTGTCATTTTATTTCAAGTGGGTTTGCTTTTCCTCAATCAGCCTGTTTTCCAGGAAACAGCAGGAATGAGCAAATTACAAATAGCCATGGTTTCCTCCAATGCTTGAAAACTTGAAATCTGAAAAAAAAAAAAACTGAAAAAAAACAAACTACCAAATTTGATTTGACAATTTGGACACTAAGGCTGGGTATTGGCAAGGACCTCATGATACGATACATATCACGATACATTGCGATACGATACATATTGCGATACATTGCAATACTCTACATAATTTACTGAAAATTTTAAAATAGAGCTGAAAATACAACTTGCTGTGTACCACCTGGGTACTCTAATATGTAGATCACATTATATTGATAACTCAGCGGACAAATTGAGTCAAAACGATTTAATTCAAAGGGATTTGAGGGAAATTTAAGGACATTTTAAATCCTTTTAAAACATGAATAATCTTTTTTTAACGTATTGATACGAGGGGCTGGAAAATCGATACAGTATCATGGAAAAAAATATTGCAATACTCAGCTGTATCGATTTTTTTTGCACAGCCCTATTGGACACTAGCCCAAGATGGCTCATGCCTGAAATAGTAAACTAGATAGTGAATGGGGAGATATTCCAGACAAAGCCACAGTTTAAAAATCAAATCAAGCTGTCTCAAGCCCCAGACTGGATTACTACTCCTGTCACTGTAATTATGACCCACAGCGATCACAGTTAACGCCCTCTTGGGTTTTAGTTCTGACAGCGGCCGCAGCCTGTCACCGACCAATCAGACGGCTCGGCTGAAGCGAACCTTTGATGACTTTGTCGAGCTGCTCCACCCGCTCGCACACCGCCTTCGTCAGACCTTCAACGATGTCGCTCATCACCGCAAAGTCCGCTACGTTATAAACATGAGTCTCCTCTGGAGGAGAGGCGATGGCCTTCAACTCGTTCTCATCTGCATTCTTCACACCTGGAGAGAGAGAGGGAGGGAGAGAGGGAGGGAGAGAGAGAGAGAGAGAGAGAGAGAGAGAGAGAGAGAGAGAGAGAGAGAGAAGACAGAGGGGAGACAGATGGAAGAGAGAAGGAGAGAGGAAGAAGAGAGAGAGAGGAGAGGGAGGAGAGAGGGAGAGAGAAAGAGAGAAAGAAAGACAGGGGGAGGGAGAGGAAGAGGAAGGAGAGAGGAGAGGGAGGAGAGAGAGAGAGGAGAGAGAGAGGACGAGGAATTGAGAAGAGAGAGAGGAAGAGGGGGAAGAGAAAGAGGAGAGGAAGAGAGAGAGAGGAGAGAGGAGAGAGAGAGGAGAGAGAGGAAGACAGAGGGGAGAGAGAGTGGGAAGAGAGAAAGAGAGAGGAAGAAGAAGAAAGACAGAGGAAAAGGGAAGAGAGAGAGGAGAGGGAGGAGAGAGAGAGGAAGAGGAAGGAGAGAGGAGAGGGAGGAGAGAGAGAGGATGAGGAAGTGAGAGGAGAGAGGAGAGGAAGAGGAAAGTGAGAGAGAGAGAGAGAGAGTGGGAGAGAGACAGGAGAGAGAGAGGAAGAAGAAGAAAGAGAGAGGAAAAGGGAAGAGAGAGAGAGGAGAGGGAGGAGAGAGAGAGGGCGAGAGAGAGAGGGAGAGAGAGAAATAAAGAAAGAGGGAGGAGAGAGAGAGGAAGAGGAAGGAGAGAGGAGAGGGAGGAGAGAGGAAGAGGAAGTGAGAGGAGAGGAAGGGGGGAAGAGAGAGAGGAGAGAGGAGAGGAAGAGGAAGGTGAGAGAGAGAGAGAGAGAGAGAGAGAGAGAGATAGAGAGAGAGAGAGGGAGGAAAGGAATGGAAGGGAGTAAGAGAGAGAGAGAGAGAGAGAGAGAGATGCTGATAGGTCATGTGTCACCACAGATAAGTGTAAAGACAACATCAGTCAGAATGAAAATCAAAAGCAAATCATCAGCTTTTTCATTTAGAGAAACAACAGCTGGTCTAAAAAAATGTTTTTAACTTTGAAGCTCAGAATCAAGAGTTGAAGAGGTGAAGAAGCTTTTGGAATGCCACCATGCATCCCCAGGTGTTTCCATGCTGTCAGTGAGAAAAGCTGCTCATGGTTCCTCAGGACGGAGGTGAAGTGCTGGTCCTTCTTACCGATGGCGAACAGCTCGATGCCGGCCTCCCTCAGGCTCTGAGCCGGAGGAATCACGTCGTCCTGAGACTTCCCGTCCGTGATCAGGATCCCGATCTTGGGAACGCCGGATCTGGATCCGGACTCCGGTTTGAAGCTGTTCTCCAGGATGTAGGTCAGAGCCAGACCTGCAGAGAGAGAGAGAGAGAGAGAGAGAGAGAGAGAGAGAGAGAGAGAGAGGGTTCAGATCAGTGGATTCAGAATGGTGTTCACACTGTCAATTCCCTGTGTAGCTTAGAGCAGTGATTCTCCACCTTCTTCATATCAAGGACCCTAATTTAGTCCACATTAGAGCCACAGACCCCCATTTGATTGGATTTTGTCCCTTGAACCCAAATCTGAGAATATTTTTTATTGTCAGATATGATTTTGTCCAGAATCCCATGACTGTCTGTATTGTAGGTAGAGAGATAACAGAGAAACTATGATCAGAACAGTCATTCATCAGTTTGTTGGGGACCCCCTGGAAGCCCCTCACGGACTCCTGGTGGTCCCCGGATCCCACGTTGAGAACCACTGGCTTAGAGGGTTGAGCAAGGCACTAACACTGCCAGGGTGAGCGGTTCTATTCCTACTAAATTAACTAGAACTCTTAAGTATTCATGGTACTGCAAGGCTCTCTGGATGAAACCCTCTACCAAATGGTAAAGGCAGGAACAAATGAGTTTACTTCAGGGTTTGGTTCCGTTCCCCCAGTTTGCGCTTTGGAACCGGTTCCCAGTTAGCAAAACACCCGGAAATCGTTAATCCTCAAGTCGAAGGAATCCTCCTATCGAATCCCCCGTCGTCTCCCACTGATGATGTCATACACTTGCGTCCCCAGTCCCCCGCTTCCCAGTCTTTCAGCGTGGCAGATGGACACAAGTGTTTGAAAGCGTGGGCACACTTCTCAAAATTAAATGAGGATACGGCCAAATGCAATACTTTAAATACAATTTCCTTTGTCCCTTTTTCCACCACAAATTATTTAAAAAGGTTCAATAAGGGATTCAAAAGGATTCTGATTCGATCAGCAGATTCAATACTGGATTGAGATTCAATAAAATGCTTTCAAAATGACATTCACTTCCAAAATGACATTCAATTCAACAACAGTGAAGAGAAGGAACGCTGCTTTGTGCTTAGTGGGTGTAGAAATGAGAGCTGCTCTTTAGAAAAGTAGGGAAGCTCTGTGCAGTGTTGCCAAGTGTTGCAGCTATTGGCTGCTCAAAAAGTCACTAGAAGTCACCAGATGATGTCATACGCTACTTTGCATATCAATATAAAACCTACAGTCCCTGTTCTCAGTAGAGGGAGGGAGGGGGTGGCTGTGCTGTGAAAGGGAAGCACTGTGATCATCATCAGACCTCTTTGATTTAGACAAACAAGCAGCACAAATTGGCCTCAGTTGTCTCAATTTGTCGTGAAATACGTTCGGATTCAACACATTAACATTGTTTCCCGCCGTCCGAAAAAGTCGCCCGATTTGTTGCTAGTGGCGTTTGAGAGATAAAGTCGCCAAGGGGGGGTCGGAAAAGTCGCTAAATCTAGTGACAAAAGCCCTATTCGCACGGGACTAGTATTACCTGGGGACCTCATGTGATGTAGAAATTACCCCCCCCCCCCCCCCCCACATCTGTGTTTCGTGCGGCGCATTCGCACGGGATAAGCGAAGTCTGTGTTTTACTCGAATTTACTGACATTATCCCCCGGAGATAATATCAAGCCTCTGCGTAACATCAACAAAAAACTTTGAAAAAAAAATAAAAATACAACCCTAAATCACAGAGATGCCGATTCGCACGGGACTAATATTATCACATGACCTCTGTGTTTGGTGAAATATGGTAGGTAATTTGCGGTGGAATTTTTACTTTACAAATTACGGACATGGCAGATTCGCACAGGATTAAGATCACAGACGACCTCCGCAATTATTACAAATTACTAGAGGTCCCCAGGTAATACTAGTCCCGTGTGAATAGGGCTAAAGTCGCCAAGTTCGCAACAGTGACTCTGGCAAAACCATGATAAAAAATATCCGAGGTGTCTCTCCTGAAAAAACTTTAAAAAAACCAACCTATTTGGTTGTTTTCCTGCATCAGTGTACAGTGAACTGTAAAACCATACAGCAGGTGTCAGGTAAAAACCTTTTATCTCCAACTATACAACTATACAAGAAACTAAGAAAAACAGCCTTGTTTTCAGATTACCCAACATGCATTTCAGAGTTTAGCCAGTGGGGTTTTGAACAGATTTCATTTTCTCAGCCCATAGAACCACGTCATCCTTCATGTGCCGTTAAAACATCAAAATCACCAATCGGAGGTTTCCATATGACAGCAGTGATATGCATAATTAAAGGCAGCCATGACGCAACAGTAAATAAAGGCTTTTTGTAGTTTTTCTTTTCTCCTTGTTTTGACAAATTCAGTTTTGACAGCTCAACATCAGAGCACATTATAACACTTTTAAAGGATAGCTGTGACAGTAAATTAAGTCCCTGGCTGTCAGTCTGTTTCCCAGCTGAAATGACTTAATGAACATAATTGGTTTACGGTGCAGTTATGAACTTAACAAGCTTTTAGCCTAATGAGTGCACAGTTAATTAACATAATGAGTTTATAACTCTGGCCCACTAATGGCATAACACTGGAGTTACCAGGCTGTCTCATGCTGTGTTTCACACTGATGCCCTTTCACTGCACTGTGTTGAGCTTTTGACTTAGTCTGGTCTGATCAGCTGATGTTTGTCTGTAAACTACATGATGATTTTGTTAATCTTAATCATAATGTGATATGGTGAAAACTGTGTGCTTGTTTGGGTTGAACTTGACGCCTCCTGCACATCGCTGTCTGTCAAACGCTTGCTGGGTGTTTTAATTGTGTATTTTACTATTTGTTTTTACTGTGTGTTTTTATCGTTAACTGTCTACACAAATTACCCTTACAGGACAATAAAGTTTTGAACTGAAGTTTTGAACTGAATTGAACTGAATTGAATCAGATTGCGTTAAATGAAACCGAATTGAACTGAGTGGAACAAGCCATGGTAGAGTGTAGATTTTAATCTTAGACACTTAAAAATACATAACTTTTAATCTAATTTTAATTCAGTCTATCTTTGTGAGCATTAACTGTGATTATACACTGAAATGAATTGAATTGAACTGAATAAAATTGAACTGAACTAAGCCATGGAAGAATACAGATTTTAGTCTGAGTCTAGCTGTGTCAGTATTACCTGTAATTGTAAACTGAACTGAATTGAACTGAATGGAAATGAACTGAATTAAACTGAATTTAGTGGAATAAAGTATAGATTTTAGTCTGAGTCTACTTTTAAGTTGAATAAGTGCTGGTAGAGATTTTAGTCTGTCTACCTTTGTGAGCATCACCTGTGACAGCTGCCTATGGACTGATACAGCATGATTCCAACAGACCATAATAATCAGTGTCAGAGTGTTCTGTACCTGTCAGTGTGTTTCCTCCTTTGTACGGCAGGTTCTTCACAGCGTCGATCACAGCAGTTTTAGTGGTGTGAGCGTTAAGATGCCACTCGATCCTGGGGTCTCCACTGTACTGAGCCAGGCCTGCACACACACACACACACACACACAAACACACACACACACACACACACACACAAAGAAGAAGAGTTCCCAGTCAGTCTATGCTTCAAAGTTAAACAAAGCTGAAGTGTAAGCGTTCAGTCAAGTCATTCATGCAGTCAGTCATATAAACTACAGTATCATCTGCAAATGTAGAGATTCATTTAAACTCTCAGTTTAAACGACGAGTCACTCTTCTGCCTCACTTCACTGTGTGTGCTGGTAATGAGGAGTGACTATTCCTCGGGGATCAATATCTACAATTTTAAAAACTGACACCTACTATTACCACATGACTGACTGACTGAACATTTTTAAACCAGCTGTGGTGTTTTTTAAAGGAAAGTAGGTAACTTACTTTAGATATTATAGCATCTATATTACAGCATATATAGATATTATATCATAGCTCAAACAAACTTCCACAAGAACTCAGAAGTGCCAAAACATTTAAAACTAGGCTTTTGGTTCTGCAGAAATAAAGATAATTCTGCACAGTCAGACTTTGTCGTTATTGAACTTTTATTTATCACATTGTATCATGGTTGTATCGAATCATGCACCACATATTGAGTGTCGAATCGTGAGATAAGAAGATCGTCCATCACTATAAAATAGTATTTTCTTACTGTATCTCAGTCGGTAACACTGAGTTAGGGGTTTGAATCCCATTGAGACCATCCATGCTAAAAACATACAGTATGAACTCATGGTATTTTATGTGATATTTGTTTCCCACCAGGCATTGTGATTGGACGAGAGCTGCTCCATGAGTATTAATAACCACAATATACTGTATGAACCTCACACTGCAGCTCAGCAGCGTCACTCTGCCTTGTTTACATGAACAGAACAAAGCAATTAAGATTGTTTACTGTTGTTTAGCAACAAGGAATTCATTTTTTGGCAGCAGAGGGACAAAAAAAGTAATTAAATTAAAACCCACAGCTTGTATTGTTGTTTAATGTTTGATAATATTGTCAAAATGTTGTAAATGTTTTCTGCCTGCGGCTCACTGCAGCACATTATTCATTATTTAGTTTCATGACTTTGTTTTCAAATCTCCTCTGGCTCAGGACCAGAATGTTCTTCAAGATGTTTTGCAGATATCTGTAGTTTAGCTAATGTTAAGTTAATGAAAGTTAAATTAATCAATTGAATTGAATGAGTTAAAATGAATTAATGTGAAGAGTGAGTCGTCACAATACTGGACCCTGATTGGCCGACAGCAGCTCCTCTAACTCAAATGAGGTAGTGGTGGCTTTCCAGTTCACATGCTGCAAACTGAACCCTGATTGGACAGATTTCAGTCATTCTGGAGTGAGGGAGCCAATCAAGACGTCCAGCTGTCCAGCTGTGATGCATTTCCTGGAGTTAGTCTGAAGTTTAAGTTGTTATTAGAAAATAATTTTAAATTTAACCACTCAAACAAAATGTAATTTTAACAATGTCTCATTAAACATCTTTGATCATGTATGTGTATAAACAGAGGAAAATTAGAATTTCTACAATATGGGACTTTTAAGTGAGTCAGTCTGGATAAAAGCATCCAGCAATTAGAGTATACAGTGTTTATAATGAAACCCTTCAAATACCAAATTGACAGTGATGGCAAAAACCAAAACCTCTTTTAGTTTAGATATTATAGTTGTAATTATGGAATTGATAATTGATGATGATGTGGTGAATCTTGTTAATATGTGTATGCATTGGTAACATGGGATTAAGGACTTGCTGCAATGAAAGTTTTTTAGTTTATTTTTTACTTGGTTACTTGAGAAGCTGTGATTAAATGATGGTGATGAATGGTTTAATCACAGAATATCTGTGTGACCTTTGACCCGATACAAGTACATATAAGGAAATAATTCAATTTCCTCTGTCTCACAATGACGAAGGCTGTGTAGCTGAAAACGCTTGGCGGGATAAATAAAGCACAAAACTAAAAGAAACTAAAACTAAAACTTGACCTTTCTTCTTTCTGCTGAAGTAAAAAAAAACAAAAAAAAACCCTCCTCACCGATCCTGGTCTTGTCGAACTCCACGCTGAAGGCCTTGACCAGGTTCTCCAGGAACATCCGGACCAGCCTGAAGTTGATGCGTCCGATGCTCCAGGACCCGTCCACCAGGATCACGATGTCGGCGATGGCCGGAGTCTTGCACATGAACACCTCTTCATCTACAGACGGACAGACACACAGCAAGGAAATACTGACACACTTAAACCTGAAGAAGTGTAAATTCATATTGTGCAGCCTCAGAACAATATTGCATATCTATGTACCATGAAGATACTGTAAAACCATCCTATAGGACAGTGATTCTCAACCTTTTTCATATCCAGGACCCCTAATTTAGTCCACATTAGAGCGACAGACCCCCATTTGATGAGATTTTGTCTCTTGGACCCAAATCTGAGAATATTTTTATTGTCAGATTTTGTCCAGAATCCCATGACTGTCTGTATTGTAGGTAGAGAGAAAACAGAGAAACTATGATCAAAACAGTCATTCTTCTACATTCTTTAATTGTGTTAACTTTAATTTAATAATGCTGAAGTTTAACAATTCATCAGTTTGCTGGAGACCCCCTGGAACCCCCTCAAGGACCCCTGGTTGTCCCCGGACCCCACGTTGAGAACCACTGCTGTAGGAAATAGATATGCATATTAAAAAGCATGTACTAGATAAGAAGGATATGAAACATGTGCATCAGCCTACAGGACACACACAGCAGAGTACAGTGGTAAAAAGTAGGACAATTTGATGTGCAGCTTCTGTCCCAAAGTATTACAAAGTGCTTCATTAATTCTAATTCAATTCAACACAGTATAATTAAACCCTGGAGGAGAGAGGCACTTAGTTTTCAGCAGATGAAAAATAACAGCCCACTCTGTTGTTTGTCTCGACAGTTTACTGGGTGATAAAACAGAACCGGCTCTAATGAGGCGGCGGCGGTTCATTTACAAAAAGCCGGTCCGGCGCAGCGTGGCAAAGGCCAGAGAAATTAGGCAACAACAGGATTCTCTGTGAGCCAATTATCTTCCACACAGCGCCCCGCAAGCCGTTCCTCTCCGGAGGGAGGCGGTGATCGGTAGGTTGCCGGTTCGAATCCCCCCGGGGGGAAACCTGGCAACCTGATCAACAACCGCTGTCAACAAGCACCTGAACAAGGCATTTAACCTCCCGCTTCACTGCTGAGGAGAGCGTGAGCGCTTCGCAAACACAAACAAAGGTTAAAAAAGTGTTTTATCTTCTGAACCAAGCCTCACTGTGTAGGCTGATGTAGGAAGATTTAACCTGCTTTCAGGCAGTTTGCTCAACACCAACAGTTTGCTTTGTCGTGCGAATATTTAAAACATCTTTGGTGAGACGGTCAGTAGCTCTGCATATCATTCAGTTTCCTGCAACCCATATATTGGGTTGGAAGCCAGTTTCTGGAAAACACCGCTTTGCATCCAAACTCATACAGGTTCAGCTTGAGTGCAGTAAAGTGTAGTAAACTGTAGTAAAGTGCAGTGAACAGCAGGGTAGTTTAGCGTTCCAGGGCGACAAATTTGACCATTTGACACTTTTTTCAAGTATTTTTTTTTCACTCTTGCTGAAGTTTCTTTTCCTCAAAATATTTTAACTTGTTCCAGTGTTGGTGATCTCCATCCACTGGAAGACTAATGAGAGGAAAATGAAGACAAAAAGTGACCCGAAATGGGGAAAACAATATCTACAATATCTATCTCTCAAAACAATATATACTGAAAATACCTTTTTAGTCATGGTACGAATATACAGTATATATATGTGTATATGACTGTGTATATGGGTATATGGATATACGCATATAAATGACATTGGACTTTAATATTTTTTGTTTATAATATGTATGTAGATACTTTGTTATGCTTGAGTTGGATGATCGTGACACACTGCCATGAACAAAATAAAAAAAAATATCCATCAATCAATCAATCAAAAGACAGACTGAACACACTGGATTTCTCACTGGCTTTAGCTGAGCATGCTGGTTGCTTATTGGCCTTCCTCCATCAAACCCGACAGAATTTAAATTCAGTCGTCTGCTGGAACAAATCTCATCACTTTCAATCTAAGTCATTTACACAAACACAAGATCTCAAGTCAAGACTTTAGAAACCTTTTTAAAGTCATCAGAGTACAAGTCAGAGTCAAGTCCCAAGTCACCAGAAACCCAAGTCAAGGCTCAAGTCTTCTCTTCATGCATCTAGTCTTCTCCTTCATGCACCACCAAGTCAAGTCTCAAGCAATTCAAACTCTGACTCGAGTCCAAGTCATGTGACTCGAGCCCCCGCCCTCTGACCACTACCAATGCAAACCTAACTTCAAACTAGCCAGCAGCAGGCAGCAGACTGTGTGTGTGTGTGTTGGACAGTTCCCAGGTGTGACTGTGTGTAAAACTGCATGATGAAGTGAATCTGGGCGTTGCTGGAGAAGAAGAGCTCTGCATGCTCCGCAATCCTTCGCTGAATAAATAAAGGCTTAAAAAACACAACTGAGACACACACACACACACACACACACACACACACACACACACACACACACACACACACACACACAGAGCCAGAGCCAGGAGGCAGCGACGATTATGAAAACAAATCCTCGACGGTTTTCCTTCACTCCGGATTAAAAGCTGAAAACTGTTAAAATAAAGCAGGAGGCGCGAGCGGCCGGTCAGCGGGGGGGGGGGGGGGGAGACAGAGGGGTGGGGGGGCGGGGGGGGGGGGGGTTCTACCTTCAGATCAGATCAGGGCGTTGACACATACTTGGCCCGCCTGCTGCTGCCATGCTCATCTGTAAGAGCTGCATCTAAACCCGCTGGCACTCGATTTCTCATCCCCCAGATGTATATAAGAGAATATTTCTTTCAGGTCGCGGCATGTTTTAACATCTCCGAGGAGAGGGGGGGGGGGGGGGGAGTGGGGTGGCATTTTCTTTACGTTTTTTCAGCAGTGATTTCATTCATCATTGACAGCAGCGGCGGAGGAGAAGTCTATCACTTCTTACAAGTCTCTGCAGTGTCGGAATTTAAACCTTCGGAGAGACTCTGATATGGAGTTCAGCAGGCAGATGAAGAGGTGACATAAGAAGAAATACAAGAACTTCACCCGCTCTGGAAAGAATGAGGCTTGTGCTTATCGTTATCTATAAGCCTATGGGAAGCCAGATGGGTCAAAACGTGTCAACATTTACCTACACGTGACCAATAAACATGATCTTCACTCCCAGATGGACCAATCACATTCTTTGCTGTACATTTCTTTCTTTGATGAGTTCTTTTTCTTGTTTGTTTTCACCATTCTGCTGTCATTGGAACTCAATGATCTGCTAATTGACAAAGCTGAGTGAATGGGCGACTTGTGAGTAATGAGGAGCAGCTGTGTCAGTCCTGTGCTGCTGTTTGTCTGTTATGTCTCTTTGTTCTCCGGTGCCAAAAACATAGAAGAAGATGAGCTTCAGTTTTTGTTTTTTTGTGTGATCTACCTGTATATTCTTCACCATTCTTCAACCTGCAAAGGATCTGCACCAAGTCAAACTCTACAAACCAGTAATCCCTTAAAATAACTTTACATTTTCATTATTTACATTAATTCACCCCTTAATTCATGCAATATCCCCTTAAAATGAATTAAGGGAGTTTTTAATGGAGGAGACCCCATCAAAACCTCCTTAAACACCCCCTTAATCTTGACTCCTTACTTTCTAATTTAATGTAAAATTCAGGGAGACAGGAACTTTCCATTAATAACCTGTGAACCTGCACAAAAGACATGAGAAATCCCTTAATTTCTAGTGTCTTCATGAATCAACCCATGAATAAATCCCTTAAAACCCCATGATACTAACCTTACTGTTTTTAAAGCTATGTTATTTTGAATGGATAATTCATGTTTATGTAATGAGAAATGAAGGACATTTCAGGGATCAAATTAAGGGGTTTTGGTTTGGTAGTGACACCCAAAGGTGCACCAGTGGTCCTTTAGGTATTTGTTGCTGAAGGGACGTACCTGCAGGTTTTCGAAGGGTCAAAGCATCAACTTATGTACATTTTTGCCACTTGAGGTACAGAAATATTCCTTTAGAGGTACAGGAGAGAAGGTACAAATATGAACCCAATGCCTAAAGGAACAATATTCGTCCCCTAATATATTTCTCACCCACCGATCAGCATTTGTCTTCTTCCAGGAACATTCTTGTACCTTGTTTTGTGAGAGTTCATGTACCGTGAAACTATTTATTCAATCAATACATCTCCGCACTAATTTAATCACCGCTAATTCCCGTCTAACTACTCGTACTCTGAGATTTAAGTGAATTTAATTCCGGAGACTCGCGGCAGAATGCGTCTCGAAAAGGCCGGCGGGGGTTTTAAGCATCGGTGGGATTAGCACATTCTGTTTTTTTTGGGTCTGAACAGGAATTGAAAGTGAAGGGCGAGGCGGCGTTTAGTGAAGCTGAGTGAGAGAGAAGCAGCTCTGTGGTTTCTACAGCACAACTGGGAAAACACACGCACCTGGACAGATGGAGCAGAAGAAAGAAAAGGTTAGAGAGAGAGAAAAGGAAGAAAAAGCAAAAGGAAAGACGGGAGACAAATGCGTATTAATGGACATTACACAGGTGGTGAATACCAATGTAAAGTCTCTTCCTTCTTGATTCACTCGTCTTCCCCTCGGACTTTATTTTCCTTTCATTTTGTATTTTCTGTGGGGGTTTTTGTTGTCCTGTTTCTTGTTTGTTATCAGCATTCTTCTGTTTTGTTACTGAATTATTTATGCTGCAATTGATATCGGTGTCTAAACTGGCAGGTTACACACACACACACACACACACCTACACACACACACACACACACACACACACACGCTTCTATGTGGGGATGAGACGGAAAGAAAGAGACAGAGAGAGAAAGCGAGACAGAAGGAGATTTGACATTTGATGTTCGTTGATGAAACATCTCACATCAAAACAATGGAGGAAAAAAAGAAAGGTATTGGCAGACAATGTGAGACTGGAAAAGACACAGAGAGAGGGAGAGAGAGAGAGAGAGAGAGAGAGAGAGAGAGTGAGAGAGAGAGAGAAAGGTGGATCATAAAGTGGAAAGACGAAAATAAAGGAGAATGACAAAGAGAAAAGGATGGAAAGGTTCAGTGGAGCGGGGAAGAATGAGAGGAGATAAGAGACGTGAATAAAGCAGACAAAGAGGGAGAGAAGGCTAGAGAGAGCGACAGAGAGAGAGAAAGAGAATGAGAGAGACAGAGAGAGAGAGAGAGAGAAAGAGAATGAGAGAAAGAGAATATGAAGTACAAATTTGGGGTGTGGCTGAGAAAACAATGAGAGGAGATAAGAGCTGTGAATAAAGCAGACAAAAAGGATGAGGGGAGACAAGGCCAGAGAGAGAGAGAGAGAGAGAGAGAGAGAGAGAGAGAGAGAGAGAGAGAGAGAGAGAGAGAGAGAGAGAGAGAGAGAGAGAGAGTTTGGGGTGTGGCTGAGAAAACAAACAAAAAGAATAGCAGAGCTTAAAGTCATGCTCCTCTACATTTTTCACATTTAAATCTCCATTCTGCTCCTCTTTGTCTGATGTCAATAACCCAACAGTGATCCAAACTACCTCCAGTTCATAAAGCTTCTCCTTATCCTCTGCTGTACAGGAAGTGATGTGTTTTACGTTTCCGGTTTGTTTGGAATCAACAGAAGAAGAAGAAGAAGAACTGGGTAGTTAGCATGAGCAGCGATAGCCATCATGACTGAACAGACAAAGAAAAGAGAAACTTAAAACTGCATCAACAGAAAAAAATCCAAGCTCCGCCCACACTGTTTGATTGACAGGTGATCGGGGTGTCACTCTCTTTAGCATTTCTTTCTGTCTAAAAAAGGCCGCCTTGGTCACTTAAAACAACAAAATCTTACATTTCAGGCAATTTCAATGTGTCAGTCGGAGTTAAACAGCCAACTGACATACAAGAAAGTTTGGGGTGGCACCAAGGGCCCACCCCGGCCCCCCTTTGGCTCCGCCCCTGGACGTGAAGAGGGGCTAGAGAGTCATACCATCCATACTTAGCAGAAATAAATAGTACATCCACCTCGTTACAGCTTCTCTTCTATTCTAACGGCTTCACAAACTATTTTGAGGTACTGTACAAGTACCTCAAAATTGTACTTAAGTACAGTATTCGAGTAAATGTACTTAGTTACTTTCCACCTCTGCCTCTGGAGGGGACAGAGCCCTAAAAGAGGAAGGACAGGAAGGTGGAGGGAGGGAAGACAGGGAGGGAGAGAGAGAGAGAGAAAAGGGAGGGAGGGAACGGAAACTTAACAACAGAAAGGCGTGTTGACAGATTCCTGCAGCAGATAGTTATTAGCGGAGTCTCAGGCGGCGAGTTCCTCCACAGGTCAGAGAGTCAGAGTCACGGATCCCAAGACAGCCGGGGTCAAGACTTTCAACTCGAGGACGTGAACCAGGTCTGCCAAGTCTGAACAATATTATAATGAGTCTACTCCGTGTACTGACACCCTCATGAATATTCACGGGTGCAGGGTGGGCCTGCAGGCTGATCAGTCAGGTCCCGTGTGGCTCAATGGATCGAGCGAGGCACTAATGAAATCATTAACGACCCCATGAAATAAACTCCCAATACTTTTACTTCTGATTATTTTTCTGTATTTCTAATCAATAAAACCATCACATTTTTTAACAGTCCCGTCCCTCCACACCCCTCCTATCAATTAAACTGCCTGTCTCTTCCTGACTCATATTCCATTGGTTCAGTTCTTTTGATTGATCCCTCGCTGTGTCATGTCCCGCCCCCGACATCCTGTTTCAATAGGAAATACATCAAAAATCCAGGAAGTAAAGATGCCGTTTCATTGGGACTTTAAGGGGCAGTGGTGGAAGAAGTACTGAGATCTTTTACTTCAGTAAAAGTAGCAATACAACAATGTAAAGATACTCCATTACAAGTAAAAGCCCTGCATTCAAAAGCTTACTTAAGTAAAAGTACATAAGTATTGGCAGCAAAATGTACTTAGAGTATCAAAGTAATTGTACTCATTATGCAAACTGTCCCCATTTAGAGAGTTATATTTTTCATAAATGACTGGAATATTAATACTGATTTATTGACATACATGTACATGTAAGCAGCATTTTAAAGTTAAATAAATAAATGTAATGGAGTAAAAAGTACAATATTTCCCTCTAAAATGTAGTGGAGTATAAGTACAAAGTAGCATAAAATGGAAATACTCAAGTAAAGTACAAATACCTCAAAATGTACTTGAGTAAATGTACTTCGTTACTTTCCACCACTGTTAAGGGGTAAATATGGGTCAAAGGTCACATATTTAGTGAGCTTATAGGAATGTTTCTTAGTATAGGTGCTTTTCCATTTCTTCCTCAACAGCTTCAATTTGGATCGCTAATTTTTCATCAAGCGACGCTTCAAACGTCACAAACCGAGAACGTCTTCCGAAGGTCCAGCGGTCAAGTTGAGGTTATGGTCAGGGTTAAGGTAACCATGGTAACAGCTCGAGGCGAGGGAGGGGGAGGGGGAGGCTGCAACCACAAGGCCAATAGTTGCCATACCTGCCAGGTCAAAGGTCAAAGCTGTCACACCTGAGGCTGGAGGGAGCGTGGAGAGATTTACCTACGCTCTGCTAATTTACACACAGAGGGGCGAAAGGTCTCCAGCCTGCAACTCAGGGAGCGATGGCTCTGGTTAACAAATTTAATTTTAATTTTTATATTTTTTTTATTTATTTTGTCTGTGTTTGTGTCTTTTGTGCCCGTTTTGTATTGTTGTACCGTCTGGACACAATGCTTATTGTTTCTGTTCTGTCATATAGCTGAGAAAAATACCAAAAAAACGTACCTTAAAAAATAACAAAATAAATCCGCTGTCACATGCAGCAAAGAGCTGTAAAGGATTTGCTTTACTACAAATGTAAAACGAGCTTCTTTTAACAGCGGGACATAATCAGGCCAGATAGAAGTTTATTCTGGCAGATAGAAACCCCCACAGGACAGCAGCTAATCCGCTATTGTTGGTTGATGTGGGAGAGACCGCCGCCGCCGCCGCCGGACAGGAAGACGCTCCGCTCTGCTCTGCTCTGCTCAAATCATCTCGGTTAGGAGCTCAGATAGGAGATGAATGTGCATCTTCTCTGTCAAGATAAATCTGAGCGAGGACATGGGAAGCTCATGAATCAGCCTCGCCGTCAAGGAAGAAAAGGAGCGGCTCCGGATCGCTGAAGGGAAAAACACGACTCATCAAGACCGGAGACGTTTCTCAACCCAAAGAAACCGTCTTTACCTTTCTGAGTCTCTGACAGCCGGCTTTACATCAGAGAGAGCCAAGTTCATTTTAAATCACATTTATAGTCTTAAATCTACCAGTCAAAAGTTTGAACACACCACATTTTTCTTTCTTTTTACTATTTTCCATATTTTAGAATAACAGCAAAGACATCAAAACTATGAAATAACACAAATGGAATTATGCAACGACCAAAAAAAGAGTTAAACAAATCAAAACTATCTTATATTTTAGATTCTTTAAAGTAGCCGCCCTTTGCCTTGATAGAAAGGCAAAAGGCTTTGGAAAGAAATTCATACATAGGATCAACTTCACTATTTATATTCCTGCGTGTCTCCACGGACCTCGGAAAGACCGCTTTTAAGTTTTGTGCTCCGCATACTTGGAATATTTTACAGGGTTTGTTGAAATATGATTCCCTTGTTCCCCTGGGACATTTTCAGTCAAAGATATCAACTCTGGTTAACCTTAATTGCACCTGTTTTAAATGACGCACTCATGAGGATGGACTGATCTGTGTGATTCTCTGTTTGAATTGTTTCTTTGTTTGTTTGTTTATTTAGTTGTTTATTTATTCATTTATTCCCTCTTTCGTGATATTTGTGATTTTCTGTACTTGTAATCTCGGCACCACTGGAAAAGAGGGTCTCGACCCTCAGTGTGTCTTCCAAGAACTAAATAAAGGTTGATTGATATTTGTCTAAGAAACTCATTTCAAGCATTTAAGCAGAAGACTTTAGATCAGAACGGCTTTAAGAGAATGAAACACAGAACATTCAGTCAGGTGCAGACTGTTGACCTGCAGTGTGTTTCTGATTCATCTTCATCAGGTTGTAAAACTTTCTGAGACGTCCAACACTTTGTCAGCATGGTGTTCTTAAAGATTTCCCTGCTATTACTCTGCTACTCTGCCATTATTTCTGCTGCTATTACCACTATTACTACTGCTACTATACTGCTATTCCACAATTGGCAACAAGAGGCCAAACGAGCCACAGGATTGTTTTTTTTTTTTTAGTTTAAACCATTCGGTCGGGATGCAAATTGGCTCGTTGGCCTGTTTCCAGTAGGCTCCTTCCACAATATAACTACTACTGTGTTTTAATGAGCCTCGGCCTCGGGGAGCGAGGACGCAAAAAAATGTGGGTTCCAGGCTGAGAGACGCAGCTAACGAGGAGGCTAACGCTGGTTAGCACAGTTTAGCACCGGTTTGCTCCACAGGGGAAACTAGACGACTGGTAGAGAGCGACCTGGATAACGTGGCTGTAAATAATGAAAAAAAAAAAAACGGGATAAACACGCAAGCAGGATACACACTTGTCCTCTACTCGTAATTTTTTCATCACTAGAGCATCCAAAATATCAATATTTTACTCTTGGCAGCCTCTTATCTACAGTCAGCAGGTCTAATAACTTTGTCATGCAGGAAAGCAAAAATAAACATCGGTGCCATCACCAGATTGTAAATTGAAGCCCCCCCCCCCAAAAAAAGTTCCCGGACGGCCCGTGAGTGAATGAGTGTGTATTGGGAATCGCACTGGAGATGTAATGAAACCCAATGCAGATCCTCCGGTTGTAATGAGAGGATCTTGCATGGGATATTTTTTGCCGAAAAAAAAAACCCCCTAAGACAGTCCATAATAATACAGCGAGGGCTCAGTGTGACATGCTAGTCATCTTACTCTCTCTCTCTCTCTCTCTCTCTGTCTGTGTGTGTGTGTGTGTGTGTGTGTGTGTGTGTAGGCGTTATGTGTGAGGAGTGTGAATGGAGCCTGAACAGCAGGGTGTGTGTGTGTGTGTGTGTTTTGTTTTTTTCCGGCGAACAGATGAACAGTGATTTTGACACATGTAGAGATGGAGATTTGAGTGTGTTCTGCCCGGTGTGTTTTATCAGTCCGCACACACTGCCGGGAGATCGTCTTCCTCCGCCGGTGGAGAGAAAAGATGAAAATAGAAACCAATTACGCACCGCAGGGCCGGATCCCCAAATCCTTACGTTCAACAAAAACCACGACAGGGAGGCAGATGGCCTGTGAGAGGCTTTCTGACACCGACTCCGTCTACATGCATATTAAGATTCCTCGCCTGGTTAAGGGAAAACTCTGACCGTAACAAATATCATGCAAATGATTTATTTAATAGAATTTATAATCTCCTCTTCTCCTCTCTCCTCCTCTCAACTCCTCTCTCCTCTCCTCTCTCCTTGTCTCCTCCTCTCCTCACCTCTCCTCTCCTTGTGTCCTCTCCTCCTCTCCTTTCCTCCTCTCCTTGTCTCCTCTCCTCTCTCCTCCTCTCCTTGTCTCCTCTCCTCTCTCCTCCTCTCCTCCTCTCATCTCCTCCTCTCTTCTCTCCTCTCCTTGTCTCCTCTCCTCTCTCCTCTCCTCTCTCCTCCTCCTCTCCTCTCCTTGTCTCCTCTCCTCTCCTCTCCTCCTCTCCTCTCCTCTCCTCCTCTCCTCTCCTCTCCTCTCTCCTCTCCTCTCTCCTCCTCCTCTCCTCTCCTCTCCTCTCCCCTCTCCTCTCCTCGTCTCCTCTCCTCTCCTCTCCTCTCCTCTCCTCTCCTCCATGGTGGGACACACAAACACACAAACCGCTCTCCAGTCATAGTAGTGGGATTTGGCCATGTACGCACCTTAGTTTGGTTCCATTCAGTTATTTTAAAGGTGCAATATGTAGCATTTTTAAACATCGATACATCATTGTAAAACTAATTGTGATAGCTTGAGAAAATTACTGTAAACAAGTGAGTCCATGTTGGAGCCGATTGTTCTCCTCTCTCTCACACCAGTAGTATTGTTAGTTCTAGTGTTTCTCCACATTAAGACTACATTTCCCATAAGCCCCGTTGCTTCCTGCTTTGTTTGGAATAAACAGAAGATGAAGAACTGGGTAGTTAGCATGAGCAGCGATAGCCACCATGGTTGGACAGACAAAGAAAAGAGAAATAGAGCTGCAACGATTAATTGATTAATCGATTAATCGATTAGTTGTCAACTATTTTGATAATCAATTAATCCGTTAATTTTTTACGAAAAATAAGTCAGAATTCTCTGATTCCAGCTTCTTAAATGTGAATATTTTCTGGTTTCTTTACTCCTCTATGACAGTAAACTGAATATCTTTGGGTTGTGGACAAAACAAGACATTTGAGGACGTCATCTTGGGCTTTGGGAAACACTGATCCACATTTTTCACCATTTTCTGACATTTTATAGACCAAACAACTAATCGATTAATCGAGAAAATAATCGACAGATTAATCGACAATGAAAATAATCGTTAGTTGCAGCCCTAAAGAGAAATTCAAACTGCAGCAACAGAAAAGGAAGGAAAAGAAGGAAAAGAAGAAGAAGATGCCGCACTGTTTGATTGACAGGTGATTTCTGGGAAGTGTGGTGCAGAGACATCACAGCGATGACTTAGCATCAAAGATCAAAGAAACGGGGGAACTCGAGGATTACTTTAATCTGATTATTTACGGGAACCGGAGAACTGTGTGCATGTAAACACACATTTCTTTACGTGAGGAAAAGCTTACAGAAGAACACACAGGTGGAGCTTTGCTGTGGCACAAAGACACCGGCGGCTTTCACAGAGAAACAAACACAGTTTAGGTGTGTGATGTGTCTGATGTGTGACGCTTCCAGACTGCAGGCTCTCCCACTCCAGTC
>NW_027279503.1:50000-57500 GCF_046629955.1 Centroberyx affinis
GGGGAGGGGGATTCGATTTTTTCCCTAACCAATCACTAGAGACCGACGTATCCGCCTGAATCTAATGTCATTTTAAGTCGACACTGATGCGTAGCCATGACAACACCAGAGACGGTTCAGAAAGTGTAGAGCATCTTTGACGACATGGAGCCAAGTAAAAACAAAGTACAACGACTTTTAATCGATTTAGAACAGCCTGGATAGCAGCGTCCATCTCAGTGGTTCTCAAAGTGGGGTCCCTGAGGGGGTTCCAGGGGGTCCCCAGCAAAAAGGGGAATAATTTATTTTCACTATAATTCCATCCAGAAGTAACACAATGACAGAATGTATGACTATTTTGGTCATGGGTTTCATACACTTTCTGTAATAAAACATCTAAAAGCAAAAATCTTATCAGATGGGGGACCCTGGGACAAAATCTTATCAAATGGGGGTCCGTGGTCTAATTTGTGTCAGTTTATGGGTCCTTGATGTGAAAAAGTTTGAGAACCACTGGTCTATATTGTCTATAGCGGTCGCCATTGTTGTTATTACTCCTCCTTGGTTCCGGCACACAGCTTGACAACAGCTTGACAACGGCGTTAGTCCCGCCCGTGGCTCTGATTGGCTAATCGTTAGTCCCCCCCGGCGCTCATTGGACCGATCATTTTTCAACCGAGAAACCGCTGTTTCATGTTATGATGCCAGACCAGAATCAGTCAACTCAGTGGAGTGGGCGGAGTCAAAGGTCTGGACCCAGGCAAAGCTGGAGTTGGACTCCTTCGAAACCTCAGAGGTCATCTGGTGCTCGGACACCACCAACTGCTGCTCCTTCTCCCTTTTTCACCTTCTTGCGTTTTGGAGTCAGGGCCTTGATGAGTCTCCTCAGGATGGAAGGCTTCTTCTTTTTGGGTTTGTTTTTCTCCCAGCTCTTTCTCTTCTCCCTCTCCAGAGCTGCACACCTGCTCCTGGCTGCTCAAGGCCGTTTCTCTTTGGAGCTTTAGTTTAAGCTCCTCAAGTTCTTGCTGGAGGGCCTCCTTCTCTCAGCAGGGGGCCTCCTTCTCTCGGCGAGGGGCCTCTTTCTCTTGGCGGGGGGCCTCCTTCTCGTCTCTCTCTGTCTTGAGGTTGTTTTCCAGCTCCTGGGCACTCGAGGTCTTCTCTCTGTTGAGCTTTTTTCAGCTCCTCCCAATTCTTGCTGATGTGCCTCGTTCATCTCGCAGGCCTTGATCTTCATGTCCTGCTCCTGGCTCCACAAGGCCTTCTCTTTCTGAGGAATGTCACTGAGCTCCTCAGTTTCACAACGGAGGGCGTCCTTCTCCTGGTTCTTCTCTTTCTCTGCCTTGAGCTTGAAGGCCAGATAGTTGATGCCCAAGGTCTGGTTGCTCAAGGCAATTTTCTGTGGGCTTTGCTTTGAGGTTCTGCATTCCTTTGTGGAGTTTTCTCTGAGAAGTTTGTTGACCTCCTCCAGTTTGTTATAGAGGCCCTTGAACTGTTATAGACACCCCCCCCCCCCCCCACACACACACACACACACACACACACACACACAATTATACGCAGCCAATCGCACAATATCACCTGAATCTCAACTCAGGATTTACAGCTCAGAATTTATACTCAAAGCCAACAGCACGTTATCTGAATATAAATGTGGAATATGTTTAAGTCACCTCTAAAAACTGAATGCAAGTCATGTTGCAAATTAAATAGCAGGTAGACCTCTGAAAGCTAAACAAATCATGAAACAGTCTTACGTAACACACACCTATTCTCTAATCTAGTGAGGATGGACATGAAAGTGGAAGCCTTTTTTGAAAGGTGATGATAACATATGTATGATAGTAGGCTATTAAAGAGCAATTCAAATTCATATTCAAAACAGTTTTTCAAATACAAAAGTGAGATGAACATAAAAAACTATTGTATGCTCTCATTGTGTATATAATACTGCTATGCCTATTATCTTTTTTTTGTTATTGTACTTATGGGAGAGGGAACTGAATAAACAATTACAAAGGAATTGCAAGGTGCAAACACATATTATTCTAGGCCTAAAAACATATTTTAAAGTGGAAAATGCCTCTGATTGCCTGCAATGCCCCAAAATCTACTGTCTGGCCACACAGCAGCTGCATGGTGTGAGTCAGTGGGTCCTACTGACAGATCAGGAGTGGAAAACCATGACTTTACATTACAAGGCCTTTGGACAATGATGCAGAGCTTTACTGATAAAGCCCTATAGATAAACTGAGGGGAACTCACTGTGACAGAGCCATGGTGACACCTTCAAAACAAATGTTTAGGTTATTATAGGGGGAATGTTGGCCCTCGTTCAGTTGCAGGTCGTCTTAGATGACACATTGCTCAAGTCTAAGCCTGCCTTCCTTAACACACCCTGCCCTCTCTCCAAAACTCTCAGTGGCCTATAGATAAATCCTTGCTATAGAGAATGAACTGTCCTTGAAATGAAAGAATGCAGATGACTAACATCCATCTAACATCTGCCACAACTTGGCGTTTCTTCAGTGTTACACAAGAGAGGAAATGTCCCACCTGCTTTGCACTTGGTATCAACTTGCTTTGGGCAGCAAACTGAAAGCAGCTTCAAAAACACACTCAGAAACCTTTACAGCCTCTCTGAAAATTCATTTCTGAACGGCTCGCATTAATTCTTAACCTCCAATGTCAGATGACGCCTCTGGTTCACATTTACATTTCACGTATTTAGCTGATGTTGGAATCCAGAGAGACGTACAGTGAGAAGCAACAGAAGAAGAAAGAGAAGAAGAAGAAGTAGTAGAAGGTTTAATTCTGAGATCAACATTACAAGCAACAACTTGTAAGGAGGTCAAGGGTCAAAGCAGACCAAGTCAATTTTGTTCAAATCCCAAGTCAGTCTCAAGTCTTGAGGCTCAAGTCTCAAGTCAAGTCAAGTCTAAATGTAGATTACCAAGTCAAGTCCAAGTCATTAATGTCAAGTCTCAAGTCTAAATGTAGAACAGCAAGTCAAGTCAGAACAAATCAAGAGTCCAGTATCAATTTAATATCTTAAAGAAAACTAAATATCTAGGACTTTTCAATGCAATATGGTTTTAATAGGATAAAAACTTGGTAAGAGCATCATGAGTTTGATTTCTATAATCAGTTTCAACTTCAATAAATTCAATCATTCCATACAAATTCAGAAAACAGAATTTAAATTCAGTCGTCTGCTGGAACAAATCTCATCACTTTCAATCTGAGTCATTTACACAAACACAAGATCTCAAGTCAAGACTTTAGAAACCTTTTCAAGTCATCAGAGTACAAGTCAGAGTCAAGTCCCAAGTCACCAGAACCCAAGTCAAGTCGAGTCTCAAGTCTTCTCTTTATGCATCAAGTCAAGTCTTCTGACCATAAAATGATCATGTAAGAGAGAAGTGCAGGGGAAGAAATAAGAGCTACAGAGGGGATTAGTAGTTTTATATTTGTAAGTAGAGGAGATTTGTGATTCAGGGGATTAGGAGGAGAGGTTCTGAAGTCCTGGCTGCTAATTTGTTCCGGTGATGAGCCATCTTTACATTTCTTTCTTGATCTATCTCCACTTCTCTCTCTTTATTTTTCAAACTGTTCTAGTCAATTCCCCAAGCTGTCCGACGCTACAGAGGCAGCTTCATTTCCAGGTTCCCGGTCCTTGAAAATGCGGCTGCACAGTCAGCCAGCATGTACTACAGACACACACACACACACACACACACACACTTCAGGCACTTGACCCAAATTTGGTGAAAGGGAGGAAACATCTTACTAAAACTGTTGACCCAAATCTGAGCGCCGCACGGCTGATTAATGATGAAGAGACGAGTTTGATTCTGTAACAAACAGCTTGTTCTCAGCTCAGGATAATAAACACACCGAGCGTCGGCCATGTGGAAACTACCGAACGTCTATTTTTACCAGTTACTTCATATTGGAAGAAGTTGAGCTACATTAAAGATCCCCTCAAGGGAAATGTCGTTCTGTTTACCAAAGTTGCTCAGAAAATGCAGCTCGGACTACTTTGTTAAACATGATTATATATCTACATCTGCAGCATCCTAGAATACAAAATTACATGACCGTAAAAAATAACACACTGATTATGATGTCAACAAAAAGTGCAACAAATGTTCACTGTGAAATGAAAACTACACACCTTCCATCACACAGACTGTACTACTATAAATATTACTGATGGGATAATACATCGAAATTCAATATATCGCAGTACAAAAATGTGTCAATCCGTATGTTGTGTCAGGAACATGAATGGTGATATCAGCTCCATGTTATTCTGCTGTAGTAATCACTAATGAGACTCTTAGTTTTACAAGCTCTCCATCCAAATTATATTATTGTCACTTTGTAATGACATTTTTAAATTGCTAATCTCACGATACGATTTGATATGCAATCTGAGGTTCAGGATTCAATAAAACCACGATACGATGTAATAAATAAACGTTCAGTAACGACAAAGTCTGACTGCAGAATTCTGTTTATTTCTGAGACTCAAATCTTTCCAGCGATGCCATTGGCTGCTAGAATGTAAACAACAATTTAAAAATGTCATTACAAAGTGACAATAATATAATTTGGATGGAGAGCTTGTGAAACTGTGATGGTCAAGAGTCTCATTAGTGATTACTACAGCAGAATAACATGGAGCTGATATCACCATTCATGTTCCTGACACAACAGACGGAATTGACACATTTTTGTGTCGCGATATATTGAATTTCGATATATCGTCCCATCAGTAATGCTTACTAGGGCTGGGCGATATGGTTGAAATCAATATCATGATAATCATAAGGATTTTTCTCGATATCAATATATATCACGATATGGTTCACGTATGCAAAATTACGTTAAATAATCAAATGAATGTTCATCTCATTGAACCGAATGGTGATGTTAGGTGTGATGTCAAACAAAACAGAAATTTTAAAATAATATTCCTACCATACCTCATTTTATGAGTTTTTAAGTAAAATTTGCTTGTCATCATCAATTTAGACAGCAGAAATGTGTGTCACGATATCAAAATATTTTCATATCATCACAATATGATTCCACTGAAAGACGATAAACGATAATATTGAATTATCGCCCAGCCCTAATGCTTACTGTATCATACTAAGCATATTGTTCCACATATAAAACACTGAGTTTCCTTCTTAAATGTGCGATGCAAGTGAAGTTTGACTGGACCTGGCGATGTCTCAGGCTGAAGAGCACAGTGAGACTCTTCTTTGAAAAAGCCCTTGAGCAAGGCATTAACCGCCTGCTGCTGCCCAGCGCCTGCAGCGGCAGACTGCGGCTGACTGGGCAGCTGCAGGGGTGAAGGTGTGTGTGACTGTGAAGAGGCGGAGAAACTGACAAAAGAAGAAGAAAAAGAAAAAGAGCTTGTGTGTGCTCAGCAAACTTCCCCTGGATAAATACAGGTTAGAAAAGTACACAAATCATCCTGCAGACACTGGAGGGAAGGGCAGATTAGACTGTGACTCACTTCCATCTCTCTCTCTCTCTTCCTCTCTCTCTCTCTCTCTCTCTGTCTGTCACACACACACACACACACACACACACACACACCTGATGAGCGGGACATGAGGTCCAAGCTGTCATTTCATTATTCCCCCCTGTCAGCTGCAGATACGGTCTAATTATCACAGCCTGAACAAATGGACAAGGAATTAAACCTCACTAAATGGGTCATGTCTGTGCCACACACACACACACACACACACACACACACACACACACACACACACACACACGGGATGGCAGGGTGGCCTGGAGGTTAGTGTGACTCTCCTGTCAGGATCGAGCCCTGAGACAGTCGTCGTGTCCTTGAGGAAGACGCTGAACCTCTGGCATAAATCTCACTTATTTTTACGTCCGCTAAAAAAAAACCCTAAACACACACGTTTTCCTCATCTTTCTATCCTTGTGAGGACAGCTGGTCCACATACTAAGAACATAATCTCACAAGATCTCATAAAAATTTGTGAAATGAGCACAAACTCTGAAACGCAGATTTACCTGCTGTGGAAAGGAATTACGTGAAAATGACGTTCCTCGACCAGAAATTGGATTCTGTGACAAGAACACAGATTGGACTCGACGTTTTCAGCTAAAGGTTGACGAATGGTTAAGTTTAGGCAAGTAAAACAACTTGGTTAGGGTTTGGGAAAGGCTTTGGTCGGTTAAACGCACAGTATGGAATTTCTGCTGCTAGGGCTCTCTCAGTCAAAACAATAACAAAAGACGTAGTTTGATGACATCATGAAGTACCGTGGGATCATGGGAGTTTTTTTTACGGGGACAGCTTGGGTGACAGAACGCGCAGCAAACGGGAATGAATAATCGTGATCCGTCACAGTGAGCAATAAAAACTAGAATAGAATAGAATAGAATAGAATAGAATAGAATAGAATTAAAAAAACAACAGACCGGCTAGAGCGGCTAGCTAGCTAGCTGGCCGACTTCCTTCCTCACTCTCTGACGGATCATCTGGTGTTTCCCGTGTTTCCCCGGAAGTTAGGGGGGAAAGGGGATATGACGCCATGACAGGAAGTTAGGGGGTAAACGGGATATGACATCATGACAGGAAGTTAGGGGGTAAAGGGGATATGACGCCGTGACAGGAAGTTAGGGGGTAAAGGGGATATGACGCCATGACAGGAAGTTAGGGGGTAAAGGGGATATGACGCCATGACAGGAAGTTAGGGGGTAAAGGGGATATGACGCCATGACAGGAAGTCAGGGGGTAAAGGGGATATGACGCCATGACAGGAAGTTAGGGGGTAAAGGGGATATGACGCCATGACAGGAGACCAAATGAAACGCACTGTTACCTTGAATAAAATGACAGATTTCTCTGGGTTTGAACATTGTTGGAAACATTTGGGATAATGTAAGTACTCAACTCAAAAAAATATATAACATAGGTCTAGTCATTTTTAGATATTTTAATGCGGAAATGTTACATATTATACCTTTAAATAAGAAAAAAACGTTGCTAAAAATTAAAAATTCACCAACATTTAAGACACTACAGCCTGTTTATAGTCGTGTCTCCTCTGACACGTAATTTTGTGTTAACAAATCGTGTTTATTTCACATATTCATGTGAGATCAGGTTGGAACAGCTATGTAAGAACACACACACACACACACACACACACACACACACACACACTCTGGCCATGGTTAGCTGGGCTACAGCAACAGAGACGGTGATGTAACTTGGCCCAGGAGCCCGGAGCCGAACACAAACAGCCTGCTAGCTCACCTGGATCACTGAACTGTGCAGGAATGATCTGAATTCCTCTCTGCTGAGGTGTGTATCAGGACATCAGGGTGAAATAACGAGTATCATGTCGTGCGTCTGCTGCTCCACGAGCAAGTCTCCACCTGTCTGTCTGTCTGTCTGTCTGTCTGTCTGCCTGTCTGTCTGCCTGTCTGTCTGTCTGCTGCCAGGCTGCTGCTCTGAAGCTG
>NW_027279503.1:62500-167617 GCF_046629955.1 Centroberyx affinis
GACTCTCACTCGGTCTGACAAGCTTTGTAACGTCTATCAAAAACAAAATGATAACTGCACCGGATCTTTAACATGAGACTTACAATCAAAGTTTTTGCTAATTTGACTCTTTGATTCATGCACAAGACCCAGTGATGTTGAGTAAATAGATGGTCGACTGGGTCAAAAAGTAGATCGACATGCAGACGAGTAGAAACAAACGATCTGACAAATGATCCAGAGACAGACAAGTAGATGTGTAGTTATGCTGGACAGACAGACAGACAGACAGACAGGCAGACAGACAGACAGGCAGACAGACAGGTATGTCCCCGGGCCTGCAGGGACACCTGGGTGCCACCTGGGTGCTGAGAGAGCGGAGCGTGAGACCAGATGAGTTATAGAGCGCTCCTGTCAGATCACACCGCACATCCATCACAGAGCAGGGGGACAGAGGGCTGGAGGGGGGGACAGACAGACAGACAGACAGATAGACAGACAGACAGAAAGAGAGACAGACAGAGAGACAGACAGGCAGACAGACAGGCAGACAGACAGGCAGAGAGAGAGACAGACAGAGAGACAGACAGACAGAGAGACAGACAGACAGACAGGCAGACAGACAGACAGACAGGCAGGCAGACAGACAGACAGAGAGACAGACAGACAGGCAGAGAGAGAGACAGACAGAGAGACAGACAGAGAGACAGACAGGGAGACAGACAGGCAGACAGACAGACAGACAGACAGACAGGCAGAGAGAGAGACAGACAGAGAGACAGGCAGACAGGCAGGCAGACAGAGAGAGAGACAGACAGAGAGACAGACAGGGAGACAGACAGGCAGACAGACAGACAGACAGACAGACAGGCAGAGAGAGAGACAGACAGAGAGACAGACAGGGAGACAGACAGGCAGACAGACAGACAGACAGACAGACAGGCAGAGAGAGAGACAGGCAGACAGAAAGACAGGCAGACAGGCAGACAGACAGACAGAGCGCTGTGCAGGAGGACAGGGAGGGACGAGAATATCCTGTGTTACATTTCAGATATTCAGCTGGAAGTCTCTCATCCACAGCAGCTTACATGAGCAGGTGGAACTATTTCAGCTATGAAACCATGCAGTGATTTTTAGCTGTAAACAGTCTCGTATCGCCCAATACCTTCACTTTCTATGGAAACAGGTAAAGTAGTCCCTGCTATTTCAAAACAGTGCATTATTTTTAAGTCATATTTTGAGTAAATTTGATCAATCTCATCCACAAAACTTCCAGACTTGGCCGCATTTCATTTAAGATTACTTAGAATTTAGCTGTAGAGCTGCTACAAGTTCTCATTTTCTCACTTAAGATAATGCTATTTGCCTACTATCACTCAGCATAGTGTATTCTAAAGCGTTAGCATGAAGCCTACTATTGCTCCACATAGTGTATGCTAAAGCGTTAGCATGGAGCCTACTGTCACTCAACATAGTGTAGGTTAAGCGTTAGCATGGAGCTACTATCACTCAACATAGTGTGTGCTAAAACGTTAGCATGGAGCCTACTGTCACTCAACATAGTGTATGCTAAAACGTTAGCATGGAGCCTACTGTCACTCAACATAGTGTAGGTTAAGCGTTAGCATGGAGCTACTATCACTCAACATAGTGTATGCTAAAACGTTAGCATGGAGCCTACTGTCACTCAACATAGTGTAGGTTAAGCGTTAGCCTGGAGCCTACTGTCACTCAACATAGTGTAGGTTAAGCGTTAGCATGGAGCTACTATCACTCAACATAGTGTATGCTAAAGTGTTAGCATGGAGCCTACTATCACTCCTCATAGTGTATGCTAAAGCGTTAGCATGGAGCCAACTGTCACTCAACATAGTGTACGCTAAAGCGTTAGCATGGAGCCTACTGTCACTCAACATAGTGTACGCTAAAGCGTTTGCATGGAGCCTACTGTCACTCAACATAGTGTACGCTAAAGCGTTAGCATGGAGCCTACTGTCACTCAACATAGTGTATGCTAAAGCGTTAGCATGAAGCATCTGACTTGATGTACTGGGAACACATGGATGATTTTGGCATGTCTTTGTTCTCTTCACTTCAGCGGCTAACTTGACCAACAGGCCAATCTCCAAAAAGCTCCATGTATTCCTTTACGAGACAGAAGAGAGACTGGCAGTATTGCTAGACAGTTAGCTCTACCCTGCAGGAACCCGGCGACCTGTGTGCAGCTTTAGTTGGCGGGGAGAAAGTGTGCAGAAAGGCAGACACACAGACAAACAAGCAGCCAAACTTCAGCCTGACAGCGAGGCTGCAGCTGAGGTATTCAGCAAGTGTGGGCAAGGAGCAGACTGTCAACTTTGAGAGCGAGAAATAAGAGAGGGAGGTGAAGGTGTAGGGAAGGATATAGAGAGAGAAAGAGGGAAGGGGGGGGGGTGTAGAGACAGTGCTGAAATAGGGAGGAGAGGCAGAAAGTGAAAACTGAGAGGAAAAGAGAGGAGAGGGGAGGGGAGGGAGGGGAGAGTGAAGAGGAGAGTACTGGAGGTAGCATGGACATGAAAACCAAAATCTCAACATGTCTTTGATACCGTTGTGAAAGACTCAATTCAGTACTGAACGTTCGACACTTTCATCAGATGTGCTCTGCAAGTGAAACTCCCATTTCAGCGTCAAGGCCAGAGGGAGAACACGTAGGAACTGGAAGAGTTAGAAGACAAAGAAGAAGAAGAAGAAGAAGAAGAAGAAGAAGAAGAAGAAGGAGGAGGATTGGACTAGACAAGCCAGGCTGCTGGACAGTGGGCAGCACTCTTGAACTGGATCCCAGTCCCACTAAACTGGTTGACTGGTGCCAGGAACGAAATCTATCTAAAAATCCATCTATCTAAATCTGATCTAAAACTAAAACGGAAATAGAGACGGACCCCTGAGCCGAAATATCAAAACCCCAAAGCCGTCTGAGTCAAGTGTGGCACCGCATTGCACTAGCAGTATTGAATTTTTAGATATTAAACTTACTGTTGGCATTTAAGTGAAAATTCAGGTATGGTGACAAAAGAGAGTGAAAAGGATGAAGTGAAGGTTAAACCCAATAAACTGTTGATTTGTAGAACAGAGTTTAACAGTTTTATTTATGAAGTAGATTTATAGAATGCATCAGAGTAAACAGCATCAAACTGAAGTTATATGAAGATAGGCCCTTTTAAGGTATTGATCTCTGACTGGAGGTCATATTGACCCTTGATATTTACCACTACATCACAGGAAAGGAAAGGAAATGAAAGGAAAAGAAAGGAAAGGAAATGAGGACAGAGGAGAGGAGAGGAGAGGAGAGGAGATGAGGAAAGGAGAGGAGACAGGAGAGGAGAGGAGGAAAGGAGAGAGAAGAAGAGGAAAGGCGAGGAGAGGAGAGAAGAGGAGAGGAGAGGAGAAGAGGAGAGGAGGAGAGAGGAGAGGGGGAGATAAAAGGAGAGGAGACAGGAGAGGAGAGGAGGAAAGGAGAGGAGACAGGAGCGGAGACAGGAGAAGTAAGGAGGAGAGGAGAGGAGAGAAGGAGAGGAGAGGAGAGGAGAGGAGAGGAGGAGAGGAGGAAAGGAGAGGAGACAGGAGAGGAGAGGAGACAGGAGAGGAGAGGAGGAGAGGAGGAAAGGAGAGGAGGGAAGGAGAGGAGAGGAGAAGAGAGGAGAGGAGAGGAGACAAGGAGAGAATGAAGAATAAAGGCAGTAAGTGGTAAAAGACAGATCGAAGAGAATAATGAGAAAAAGTGATAGAGAGAAAGAAACAAAGACGGCAGTAAGGAAAGAGAGAAGCAGAGCAGGTTGATGAAAAAAGAGAGCTGGAGGGGATGATGGGGTTGGTGGAGGTGGGGGGGGGGGGGGGGGGGGGGGGTCATAAGGAACACACCATTTTATCATTGGCTGGCTCTCCCTCTGTAGCCTGCAGCCAGTTAGAGCAGTTTGGAGAGACGGCAGGTGACTCATGGCACTACACACACACACACACACACACACACACACACACACACACACACACACACACACACACACACACTCCCTCTCTCACCGTCTCCGATTTATTCTGCAGACTGAACAGGATTGCATGAAGTAAACCTGAACGTTCGCAATTTTACACATCTACACGCTCATCATGCTGCATAATATAACTGACACTTATTTCCCTTTCCATGGTTCTCTTAACACTTACTTGTATACACACACACACACACACACACACACACACATAATAATGCATAATATGATGCTGCGTTCATGTGCTGGTGGGAAGATCCGACATCTGGGACGTTAAGTAGCACGTGAAGGCAGCATGTGATGTTGGAAAATCAAACCCAGAAGACAAACGATAAACAAACATGGCCGTCCTGCAGCTGGACAAAGCTAACTTAAAGGATCAGGCCGGTGTTTTTTAATGCATTTCTTACCGTCAACAAATCCTATGAAAATAATAAAATCAGCAATGATTTTGTTTTGCCAGCAAGTCTCGTCCAATGCAGCCATGTCCCAGCAGCCATAGAACTCCATTGTATTAAAAAAACGATTAAAAACATATTAAAGAGCCATGCCGTTGCCCTGGGCAACATATTTCATCATCACCATGCACCGGGCCGGCCGCCTTTTTCCTCAAACAACTTAATAATCCGGCTGTAAACACGTTTTTCCATCTCATGAAGTAGTTCTGCAGCACAGAAAATAGTCCCCGGCGTAATGAAGAATTTGTTCCCATTTGAATGTGATTTGGTAATAACTACAACAGCCTGACTTTTCGTGGTAACGATTTTTAAAATGTAAACTATGTCTTTGTGAGCTGGATTTAAAGGTTTTTAGCTCACAATTGGAGCCAATGACTTCCGGGTTGACGGCTAAAAACGGAACGTGGGAAGTCAGAAAGTAACGGGAGGAGAGCAAACACATTGTTGATTTTGTTATTTTCATAGGATTTGTGGACAATAAGAAATGCATTAAAAAACACCGGCCTTATCCTTTAAGAAACGTTTTACATTGAAACAGATGTTAGTTATGATGGTTATGACATTCTGCTGACTGCTGACCTGTCATGAAGCTGCAGAGATTTCTGACTGCTGACTGACACAAGACTTCATTTTTCACACCACTTCCCCTCCATCACTCCTCCCTCCATCCTCAGCTCCCTCCTTCCCTCCATCACTCCTCTTATTCCTTCCCTCATCACTCCTTCCCTCCATCACTCCTTCCCTCACTACTTTCCTCCCTCACTCCTTCCTTCCATCACTCCTTCCCTTATTCCTTCCCTCCATCACTCCTCCTTCCTTTCATCCTCAGCTCCCTCCTTCACTCCATCGATCCATCACTCCTTCCCTCACTCCTTCCCTCCCTCACTCCTTCCATCACTCCTTCCCTCACTCCTTCTCTCCCTCACTCCTTCCCTCATCACTCCTTCCCTCCATCACTCCTCCTTCCTTTCATCCTCAGCTCCCTCCTTCACTCCATCGATCCATCACTCCTTCCCTCACTCCTTCCCTCCATCACTCCTTCTCTCTATCACTCCTTCTCTCCCTCCCTCCTTTTCTTCATCACTCCTCCTTCCTTTCATCCTCAGCTCCCTCCTTCACTCCATCGATCATCACTCCTTCCCTCACTCCTTCCCTCCATCACTCCTTGTCTCCCTCACTCCTTCCCTCACTCCCTCCTTCCTTCCCTCCCTCCCTTTATCACTCCATCCTGACAGCAGCAGCTGTTCTGTTGGTCAGACTCTCTGCTGCTACACTAACAGTCTGCTGCTCCAGTGACAGATTCTGCTGCTGGAGCTCTCCATGTATAAATATAACTGAGAGAGAGAGAGAGAGAGAGAGAGAAGGAAAGAGAGAAACAACAACACACACACACACACACACACACTGTTACTACGATGCCTGATAAGCCTTTGCTGCTTCTGAATACTGAATACATGTTGTCAGTGTTGGAACTGTTATAGATTACTAGAGTTATGTGATATTGTACAGCACATGTTTTCAAGCCAGAAAATCATTATTATGGATGTGAATGATCATGTATTATACCATGGTCTGGGTGAATACTCAATTCTGATTGGCTGCAGGGTGTCCATTAATTCCTGATAATGGACACCTACTAAGTAGTTCCAGTGAAACTGTCTGTTCACCGTTCTAAATTAATGCGCTGGCTACATAGTATCAGCCTGTATCGAAAAGGAGTAACCATAGCAACAAGGACGCAGTCAAAGCCTCCGTTTACAATTTGTATGTTCATGAAAATCTTGATATTGATTTGGGGACAATGACATGGCTGATAGCTAGCTACTCTTGTTGTTAAACATACTGTCAAATTATATTTACTGTTTGTTATTGACTTTGAATGTTGCTAGCATAACGTTAGCTTTCTGGCTCCTAGCTGAGCCAAAGGGTTCTATGAGCTGAGCGGACTAGAAATATCTCCTGCTGCCAAGTCGTATCTAAGGTTCGTCCTATTTACTGGAGCAGTGAACAACGTTTCCATTGCATAAGAACCTTATGGGATGGTAATGATTGTTCCAGGTATTAGTCAAACCCTCAGGTGTTACCAGGGAAACTGAGTTATGGCTTGTGAAAAACTTTAGATTTTGATTACAAAACGCATGAAAATATAAATTAATGGTCTTAATTTTTTTCTTTGGAAAGTGACCATGGTATAAGCGGGATAATGCTCTTCGAGGAGTCCATAATCAGGAATTAATGGACAACGGGGAGGCGGTCTGCAGAGGAGATTATCAGTACTTAATCATCCCAATATATTTTGAATGTATACTGAATGTATACTGCTGTTTGTGGAAAAGTTACATTTCATTTGCTTCTTTGTTATGGAGTTATTGAACTGAGACATGACATGGCGTTATTTAGCAGACGCTTTTGTCCAAAGCGACAAGTGCATTTTGTCAACAAAATACACAAGAATCAAAGACAACAAAGAGACAGACAGACACAGAGAGAGAAAAGGGAGAAACGTTGAGAGTGTATTGTGAGAGTAGCAATCTTGCAACACCCAAGAAGCGGTAATGAGTCAGAAAAATAACTTTTATAGAAGTCTTAGCTATAATTATCTTGAAGTTTCTGCTCTGCTCTGACTGGACTTGCTGGGCGAGTTGAAACACAGCCGGTTGAGGCTCGCACCCATTTTAAATAAATAATTTGTCAAGTTAGAAGTGTTCTCCAGAAACAGCTGGGATCAGATCTGTCACGTCCACAAACAGAATTACTGCAACATCTACATATCAGGAAGAGCAGCTGTGTGTTTAAAGGTCCCACATTATAGGAATTCAAAACTACTTAAATTATCAAAGATGTTTAATAAAGACATTACTAACATTTGATTTGAGTGGTTAAATTTAAAGTGATTGCATTTTTAACAATCCTGATTTCCAGTCAGTTTCAGTCTGACACTCGCTCCTGATTGGCTCCCTCACTAAAGAATGACTGAAATCTGTCCAATCAGGCTCCAGTTTGCAGCATTTGAACTGGAAAGCCTCGACTCAGCAGGTTTACCTAATTTGAATTAGAGCTGTCGGCCAATCAGGAGCCAGTATTGTGACGACTTAGTCTTCACATTCAATTTAACTCATTCAATTTAGCTTTGAACTAAACTACATTTATCTGCAGAACATCATGAAGAACACTGAAGATGATCTGAAAACAAAATCATGAAAACTGAATAATATGGGAGCTTTAATTCTGCAGCGACTGCTTGGGTCGAGTTCCTCATGCTGTAGAACAAAGTCGTCCCAGTGGGGTTTTATACTGTAACACAAAACTTTTGTTTCTCAGAAAGCTGGATCACTGTTGCACCTTCTGACAGCTAAAAAACTGTGAATCTTCCTCTTGGGGACGAAGCAGCACACACACACACACACACACACCGTAACAAATCAGACTTTCACCATCGCTACATCTGTAGTTAAAGCCCTAAAGCCTCTCCCGACAGCATTAGTGTTACCAAGGGAGGGAGTAATTTGATTTTACTCATGCACATCTTTAATTTCAGTCAGACATGTGGGCGGTAAAATAACTTTCTGGGGAACTGTGGTAATCCAGGTAGACGCAAAACACAACGTGACGCACAGCACAGCAAAACGTCAGAGTTACCTCAGAATACAGAAGGTTCATTCAGCTGGAGAATCACTGACATCCCTGCTGAGGTAAAACTGACCGATCACCAGTCCTGGTCCAGAGAGGTTTAAACCCCATTTAGGGGGTGTAACACCGCATTATGTAATAACTCGACAAAATGTAATACATTTTCACTTCATTATGTAATAACACCTGCATTTTGTAATAATCTGCCGCATTTTGTAATACACAGCCTGAACGCAAAATCTGATGGTCTTTTTGGGGAGCTCTGTCTAAAGACCATTGCAATAGTCTGCTAGAAATCAAAAGCATGAATGAGTTTTTCCAGGTCGGCTTTTGACATGAAGTCCCTGAGTTTGTCTGTATCTGTAAGATGATAAAAAGCTGATCTTGTTACTGCTGTTACGTGGCTATTTAGACTAAGATCAGAGTCAGCTATAACGCCGGTCTAATTTAATATTTGGGAAGTTTAATTTAGCTTAATTGTTAAAAATATAACATGTGTACAGATGAAGACATCCATTTTGGTTGGTTATTACATAATGCACTGTATTATTACATTTTCATCATAAAAAAATTGCAACTCTCGCATTTTGTAATAACCACTGCAATATGTAATAATTTATTACAAAATGCAGGGAAATTTATTACATACTGCGTTCAAGCTGTGTATTACAAAATGCGGCAGATTATTACATAATGCGGTGTTACAGGGATTAGGCTACAATTACATAAACAGTGACAGAGGTGAGGAAGTGAAATGAGTTTTGTAATGTGGAAAACTTTTCACAAAACTCACTAAGTTAAATACAGTCGCTTTCAATACTGTTATACAAGTTTTATATCAAGTTTTGCTGTCAAGACTCCTGCCTGTGAAACACATGATGTACCACTGCTGCTACAGGACGAATCAACCAATCAGTCCATCCATCCATCCATCCATCCATCCATCCATCCATCCATCCATCAATCAATGAATCAATCAATGTATCCATCTATCTATGTTCCTGTTACTTCCGTATCACTCTCTCTCTCTTTCGCTCGTCTTTTCTTTGTTTCTTTCTTTCTTTCTTTGTTTCTTTGCATCTTTTGATCTCAGTCTTACTGTAATAAAGACAAAAACACAAAGTGGAGCGTACTGTGCATTCACTGTACTAAATAACAATCCCTTTAATGTAATGTGACAGTTTTCATGACAAAAGAGACAATTAAAGTGAAGTAAAACACAAACAGGAGAAACAAACAATGAAGTGAGTCTGATTTAAATGCAGTAGTAAGTAGAATGAAATGTAAAGAAAATGTTTGTTGTGAAGTGTTTCTCCCTCTGTCAGAGCAGAGGCTGTCATTTGCGGTTGAGGCGGCGGCCAGAAGTCACATCTGCTCCATCATTAACACCGAACCAAAACACACACAGGGACACATCTTCACACACTGTCACATCTTCACACACTGTCACATCTTCACACACTGTCACATCTTCACACACTGTCACACCTTCACACACTGCAAAGGGACGCAGCGTAACACTTCTTGTTTTGTTTTTTTGTCAACAAAACACCGAGAGCTTGACATCCTGCGGTAAACTGGAGCCTGAAGAGGACAAAGGTGGCTCGGTGATTCATTCGGATGTTGTGTCTCAGCATGCGGTGGCAAAAAATTGTTTACCGCGCTTCTTCTTCTCCGTTCATTTCCTTCCCTCGCCAGGCCCTTTGCTCAAATTCCCCTTTTCACACCTTTTGTCATTTCCTTCCCCTGTATTTTCTTGGGGATGAGGCTGCTGCGATGACGCTCGCTGTCTGAGTGCAGGAGTGTTGCATTCACAGGCTTTTTCTTCTTCTTCTTCTTCTTCTTCTTCTTGAAAAAAGAGTGAGAACAGTAATTACAAAAACACCATGAAGAGGCAATGTTTCCAAAGAGGAGAGAGGGCCTTTGATTTGCAGGGTGAATCGATCGCTGCTCCTGTTCGCACTCCTCCTCAGCTTCCACTCACCTGTGTTCGCTCCTCTCCTCTCTTCCCTTGGTTAAAAATCTCAGTCTGAAAAAGGCCAGGGGGTTTTCAAAGTGACGGCTTCGAGTGTCACTGCTGGAGAAACCTTTTCAAAAAAAACCTTTTCTCTTGTCACAAAAAAAAAAAGAAAGAAAAGAGGTCTGGATCCCGGAGAGCGGAGCGGAGCCGGGAACAGAAAAGTCGGCGCTTGCTGCCGCTTCCAATTTGTAAAAAAAAAAAACTTGTTCCTGGTTTGCGGGACACATTTCTAACTTTCCCTCCGAAGTTGTTTCCGAAGACTGACAGCTCGTCTCCCTGATACGGCGTTTCAAAGAGAATCTCCCGTCAGGAAAAAAAAAAAACCTCCTTCCTCTGCTCTCGTTAAACGGGAGAGGTCTCGAATCCAGAAGACCGGAGATGCAGAACAGACGGATGCGTCAGTCTCTCTCCGTCTCGGTGTCTCTCTCCGTCTCGGTGTCTCTCTGCTGGTTTTTCCTCCGGTTCCCCTGCTGAGGTTCTTACCTTCTGAGATCTCGTTGTTCTCCTCGGTGACGCCGCTGTCTTCCCTCCGCTGAGGCTGAACCACCTCAACACCCGACCGCTGGGCTGCAGGGGAGAGAGAACCACATTAAAGCATGGAGAGGAGAGGAGAGAGGAAGAGAGGAGAGGAGGAGATGAGAGGAGAGGAACAGAGGAGGAGAGGAAGAGAGGAGGAGAAGAGAGGAGAGGAGAGGAAGAGAAGAGAGGAGGAGAGGGGAGGAGAGGAGAGGAGAGGAAGAGAGGAGAGGAGAGGAGAGGAAGAGAGGAGGAGAGGAGAGGAGAGGAGAAGACGAGAGGAGAGGAGAGGAGAGGAGAGGAGAGGTGAGGCGAGTAGAGGAGAGGAGAAGAGGAGAGAAGAGAAGAGAAGAGAAGAGAAGAAAGAAGAGAAGAGAAGAGAAGAGAAGAAAGAAGAGAAGAGAAGAGGAGAAGAAGAGAAGAGAAGAGAAGAGAAGAGAAGAGAAGAGAAGAGAAGAGAAGAGAAGAGTGAAAAAAGAGTGGCATAGAAAAGGATGGAACAGAATAGAAACACAGGCTAACCAGGTAATCATGGGGTCCACATTGGAAACAAATGGTATCTGCTTCATGTGTTATCCGCTGGGATGTATGACAATGCATTTCAATCAATTAAGAGTAGAATAGAATAGAATAGAATGGAATAGAATAGAATAGAAAATAGCATGTGAGCTCTGTCACACTGCACCATAGAGGAACAGAGTAAAACAGAATATTAGAGTAGATCGAAGAGTAGAAGCGACCAGCAGCGATAATAATAGCTGCAAAAAAGAACCTAAAGTGCTGGAGGCCTTATGTAAGACGTTTAGAAGCCAGATGGCAGCAACATGAAAAACAACATCAAACCTTATTTACTTTGATTAATTAGGCACAGTGTGATTAATCTGTGAGTCCCACCAAGGAGACGAGCCTGAGGAGCTTGAGGAGCCCGAGGAGCCCGAGGAGCCCGAGGAGCCTGAGTCACCGCTGACGGCTTCTGCTTTCACATCTACACTGTTGTCTCTATGTTGGAAGAACTGTCCGTACTTTTTGCCTGGTGCTCCAGCCCCCGGGAAGCTCAGTCTTTAGCGATTTAGTGATTCATAGCTGTCTGGACACTAAATTTGGACAGATACTGTCTGACAATCCTGATTGGATGGTGGATATAGGCGGGACAAACCTCCTTTTGATGAGTGCTACAGAGCGACAACAACGACCAAAATGGCAGCCGGCAAAGGAACTGGATGATAGATAGGTTTAGTGATTTTGTCCTTAAAAAAAATTTAACGCCGTCGATGAATCAAAGCAGGAACAATCAGCTGATTAAAAGCTCAGAACTGAACGCCGCCATGTTGTTGCTCTGAGGCATTTTCTCAAATTACGTCAAGCTGCTTTGCTGCTGTGATTGGTCAAAGATTTTGATAACTGACAACTAACACCAACCAATCGGTCGGGGTGAGAAATTACGTCAGTGAATCAGTGGTGGATAGCCTTGACCAGACAGCTATGAATCACCATGCAGATTCAAAAAGTGCTAAAGACTGAGATTCATTCATAGATCTGGACGGTAAATTCAATCAGTCATTGCTGGGTGGAGTTTGACTGTAAAACAGATGGAGTAGTGAGTGTGACGTTACCCATGGTATTCTGAAGGGTTTTGAAGCCTGGAGATTGTGTTTACTATACGGTTGCGGTATTTTTTGGAGCCGGAGCAGCCAAAGAGAGGCAGAGGGCGACTTTATTTTTTATCAGAAGTAGAGTTGTGGTTCATTGACTTCATGGAGTTGGGCGGTTTGGAGTCTTTTTGGAACCGGACTCTAGTGGACGTTAAGGCTGGGTATTGGCAAGGACCTCACGATATGATACGTATCACGATACATGGGTCACGATACGATTGTATCACGATACATTGCGATACGATACATATTGCGATACATTGCAATACTCTACTGAAAATACAACTTGCTGTGTACCACCTGGGTAGTCTAATATGTACATTACATTATATTGAGAACTCAGCAGACAAATTGAGTCAAAACTATTTAATTCAAAGGGATTTGAGGGAAATTTAAGGACATTTTAAATCCGTTTAAAACATGAATAATTTTTTTTAATGTATCAATACGAGGGGCTGGAAAATCGATACAATATCATGGAAAGAAATATTGCAATACTCAGCTGTATTAATTTTTTTGCAAAGCCCTAGTGGACGTTTGAGGAACTGCTGCTGCTGCACTTCAGGATCGGCTTCAAAATTCACCTGAGGTTTTGGCTGCTTGGGTTAGACTGATGTATCGGTTTGCCAGTTTATCACACCAGTATTGGCCTTTTACTAAAAATCAGATGTCAGAATCAGGACGCCCGTCGATGATGGAGATGAGATAGTTTGAGAGTTTTAGCGGCCAATGCTGCTCTATAAAAGAGTTCTATAAAAACATAAACAGCAGTAACTATATTTCGTGTTTTTCAATGGTCAAACGTCATGACTCAAGTTTAGATTTTAAGAAAAATTAGACCCATAGACACTACTTAACAATATCTATCATCCAGGTCTGTACGAATGCTTTTGTCAGGAAAGGAGATGATGAAGATGAAGATAATTAAGTCATTTTTCAGTTTCATTTTGTCTTGCTCTTTAGCTCTTTAGTGTAAATGGTGTTACTTTTCCACCCTGAAAACAATACAATTCTGGTGGAATCATTGAATTCTGGTCATTTCTTGGCATTTAAATCGTAAGATATCAGCACAAAATATCGGCAATCGGCAATCAGTAATCCAAAAATATCGGTACCGGCCTTCAAAAACCTGTACCAGTCGAACCCTGGTACTGGCGGCTGTTTATATGACTGTGACTTCACGACAGACTCTTACCTTCATGTTTGGCCTGAAGAGGTTTGCTTTCCTGCGCTCCACTGACCGCTGTGATCTTAAAGTTGTATTCTTTAGACGGGTCAAAGTCCTCGATGAGCAGTTTACCCTCCTGCTTCGGGACCTGAACCTCAGTCTGCTGTCCGCCTGGTCAAGGAGGGATCAGAGAGAACAAACAGTCAAACACTCCGGACAGATCGCCGGTGCATCACAGATAGAGAGACTCACACTCAGAGCTACGGGCAATTTAGAGTCCAATCCACCTGACTGGCAGGAGGAAACCCAGGTGAACACGGAAAGGACCGGGAGACACGGTTTCTACCTAAGTCTAAGGGTGTGTTCACACCAAGCACCATTCTCTGATCTCTGAACTCTGCAGTGTTTCCTCCTTTAGTTTGGTTTGCTTGTCAAGGTGGGAACAATGACCTTTGAACTCTGGTGGCACCAAATAACGGCACCGAGAGTCTCAGTCCTCTAACAAAGAGAACTGCAACTACTAGGGCTGGGCGATATTTTTGACCAAATACCTCGATATCGATATTGCGAAATATTGTAGGGATGACTATTGGTGCTTTCACAAAATATTTACACAGTAAGATTTTTGATAAATAATCATCAGTAATGTGGATATAATGAGTTCAGAAAATTACATCACTTTACTGTAATGCAGCCTTTAAAACCAGGAAAAGACACTTATGCCATATCACAATATTACGATATCCAAAATCTAAGACGATATCTAGTCTCATATCACAATATCGATATAATATTGATATATTGCCTAGCCCTAACTCCAACTGCAAGAAACCACCCCAAAACACTTCCTCATGCTTGGAAAGCGTAGCCGGTCTGGACCGATGCTCATAATCAGCTATTTCTTCATGTGTTCTTAACTGGTATGAACACCACAGAAGAAGAGACAGACAAGTCCATCTTGCTGAGATAAAGTTACAGCGAAAAATCTTTAACCTAGGTGACCAAAACTCTGTCCAATAATGGAGCGACATGTGAGTCATGTGACTTCTGTTTACAAGCCCTGGTTCTCTTGTGATTGGTCAGAGTGAACCTAAATGAACCGAATACAAAAACAAAGTCAACTTTTCCACTCTGGTTTGGACCAAAGAAAACACACAAAGTCTTAAAGCCAGTAGATCACCATGTAAACAAAGCCAGTAGCAAGTTGATTGTGTTTCAACAGAAAGAGCCGCACTGCAATCATTAATTTGTCCTTGAAATTTCTGAAAATTTCCAATTAAGGTGTTTCAACATTCAAAACATTGCTTAAGTCTCAGACAAAGTTAAAATAATGACTTTAATTCCACCGTGCAAACATTTTAGAGTTCAAGCTATTGTTTTTTGTTCTGCTTCTTTTGTAGCTTCCTCCTTTTCAATTTAAATAATAACTTTAGCATTGTTTATAATTCCTGGCCTGCTTTTGAATGTGTAAATCACAACTTCAGTGATATCTAATTTGTCAAATAGTTTGATATCTCCAGGTCAGGAGGCAGAGGTTTACATCATCATTTAAAAAAAAAAAAAAAAAAAACTCTGTGTCCTTGTAGCGCTGTCACCAGTCAGGTTGGAAGGGAAGAGCGCTAGATTCTTTATTAAATGAATAGATGTATATTTATTTGCCACTTTCCCCCTCCATATATATTTATGCCACCTCAAAAGTAAAAAAGACTCAGTGCCCTCGTAGCACTGTCACCAGTCAGGTTGAAAGTAAAGAGCGCTAGATTTTTTTCATTAAATGAATAGATGTATATTTAATTGGCAGACTTTTCCTCCTCCATATATATTCATGCCACCTCAAAAATCTTGGGTATATGTAATTATGTTCACAAATAGTTTGATATCTCCAGGTCAGGAGGCAGAGGTTTATATCATCATTTAAAAAAAAAACAAAAAAAAAAACTCAGTGTCCTCGTAGCGCTAGATTCTTTATTAAATGAACAGATGTATATCTAACGGACATTTCCTCCTCCGTATGACCATTCTCAGCTTTTTCTTTTTAAATATATTTATGCCCCCTCAAAAATCTCGGGTGCATGCAATTATCTTCACATAAAATTGTCAAACTCAACACAGACCCGACACCTGTTTCAGCAACATAAAGATCCACAGGAGGATCTGTGAGAGCAGAAGACCTCCAGGTAACAACGGCAAAAAATTTCATCCCCCGAAGGAGCAATTAAACTTCCTCTGCAGCCTGAACTCCAGCCGTCCGCCGACATGAGCGATGACGGCCTTCGCCCACCTCAGATCAAATGTCAAATGTCTTGTTCAGGTCGATGTATGGAAATATATTCTCCGAGACGCATCTGGACTCCGAGCTGTGGGCCGAGGCTTCGGACGCAGAAGCCATTTTAACAGCCGACCTGCACATGAACTTATATACTCTCTGGCCCCAGGATCAATACAGCCAGTCACTCTGACTTCTGATGGACGACCGATAGGGACTGAAAAGAAGGAAGGAAGGAAGGAGGGAAGGAAGGAAGAAGATTGAGACCAAGATAGTGGAGCGATTGGAAAGTGAGGGAAACCAGAGATAGATAGATAGATAGATAGATAGATAGATAGATAGATAGATAGATAGATAGATTTGAAATAATTTTGTTTTGCCAAATTCACTGGAGTGTTCATTTGCTTGTTTCCACCAGTCTCTTGTGGTTTCTTTCTCTCAGTTTGTCTTTCTTTGATCTTGTCTTTTTTAATTGTCTTTATCTTTTGTCCCAACACTAAACCATTACAACCAATGGGTTTTAAACAATGACAGCCGACAGAGTAGGCCATAGAGGCAGCTCAGCCTCACAGTAAAGGCAGATATTCACAGTATATATGAATCAGAGCTAGCCGTCTGTATTGCACTTTCACTTCACACTGTGCATGAGAAGCTGTGATGTACAATGAAAGCGCACGCACCACTTTTCCAAAATTAAAGGAAAAATCCCCTCGGATCCTCTTACACCGTTAGATCTCCTCAGTCTGCGATGTTCAAAGCATTCCAGCAGTTTTTATTTTGTGAGTGTAAGTGTTGTAATTTACTTTTTTGATGTACCCACTTTCCCTCAACCTGCCTCGTCTACTGCTACTTCACTTAGTGATTTCCTACGTTTCCCACAACTTGTTGCATTCAGCTGTGTGTTGTATGTGTCGGAGGAGAGAGCGACAGTATGGCAACAGCAAAGGAAAAGTTTTTCCATTTGAGAAGAAAGTGAGTCGTGCCCACACAACAAAACTACTGTTGATGGAGAAATTGGTGTCTCTCCTCTTCTATGATTGATTACTCCCTGTATGATTGTTGAACGTTGGTGCAAAATGGCCAAGTCAGGAAACCACTCTCCCCCTTTTCACGTTAGTTTCTTCCATGATTACATCAGGTGCTCCAGTAAAAACAGAAAATATCTTGGTCTATATCACATGAAATAAGAAAACTCTCTATCTCTATGTTACTTTTTTGAATAGTTTGTGAGACAGCTGGCTGTCAGCTAGCTACCAAAGCTAGTTAGCTCCCGTCCCCCCAGTCAGTTTGTTTAGTCTGCTGGTTAGCTAGCTAGCTGTCCAGCTGTGATACTGCTGATAAAGAATAACCCTGGGAATCGTTTTTAGTAGTGCAGCTGATAATTTACCACCAATATCAATATTATGGTCTCCAAAACAGTTTGGTATCTCAGGATATCTACAGGTCACCGAAGCAGAGGTTTATATCATTATATCAAAACAAATAAAAGTGTCCTCATAGCTCTGTCACCAGTCAGGAGGTTGGAAGGGCAAGAGGAATATCATAGCTAAGGGAAAAGCGCTAGCTGTATTATTAAATGAATAGATGTAGGCTATATTTAATTGACAGACTTCTCTTCCTCCATATGACCATTTTCAACTTTTTTAAATGTATTTATGAAGCCTCAAAAATACTCATACTAAGTCACTTTTGAAAAATAGTCTGTTGAACAGGAATTTTGTTTCCTCTGTTATTCACAGACGAGGAAACTAATGATATGTGATTTGTAGATACAGGAAAATGGTTTGACGGTTAGCGTAAAGCTACGCATCTCCTGTGATGACGAGGTGGAAATATGTAGGTGACAAATTGACTTTCCTTAACCCTCTAGACCCCATAGCGCCTGAGAGCACCCGTTCTATATTTGACTACAGTGCCCAAGAGCGCCCGTCATTTTTAAATCGTTTAAAATGTCCCAAAAACTGAAAATCAAGTTATCAGCTTTGTTTTATATATACTTCAAGTTGTCATCAATTAACCGGAACCGGAAAATTTATCTGGTGACACTGAGACGTTTGATTTTCCCCGGGTTTAGTCATCCTCCACCGGTAGATCTAAAAATGGCTCCGCCGGCTTTTAAAACCTTCTGGAAGCTGTCAGATTGTGCTGTGAGACAGAACCTGACCCGCCGTGTGTAGTGGAAAGTTACGAAGACATTGTGAGTTGAAGTCTTTTGATGGAAATCGCTTGTTCTTGTTCAATAAAACAAGACACAAGATCAGCTTCACTGAACAGCGGGACCTGCCTGGCTCTCACCGCCGCAGACGGACGCTGTTTTCCGGGAGGCAGTGCGCCGAAGAGTCGGTAGGAGGACTGACCGGGGTGCAGCGACTTTTCTCCATATAAGTTTGGCAACTTTTTCCATATTTGTTTGCCGACTATTATTGTCTGATCTTATTACTGTGTGGGCTGAAGCGCTGGAGGTTTTGTATGTATTTTGAAAGCTTATCGTTAGCCAAGATAGGAAGGATCTGTTTTGTTGTCATGCTGTGAATGTTGACACTGAAGTAAGGAGACGCCCTGCATCGCCTTGCCATGTATTTGGTACCAGATTAAAGGGAAAGTTGTGTTTTTTTTTAAATGGAAAAACTTGTGATTGTCAATTTCTTTTTATTTCTGAGATAGAGCTGTTTGTTTGGAATGAGCACGAAAATGCTGATTTAAGTGAGACTTCTCAGTGAACTGCAGCAACATTCTAGAATTGTACTGGGGTCTGGAGGGTTAAACAAGCACACATTTCACTTTTGTTCCTTCCTGACATGAAGACAGCTCAACCTCTGACTCACTAAAGGCAGACACACACACACACACACACACACATCTGCAGCTGCATGAATCACAGTCTTTTGCTGGCTGAGTCGGCTGAAACAAACCACTACAAGTGTTTAAAAATGCTATTCGACCCAGGTGTGTGGAGTGTACTTTACCACAGGTATGAGGATTTGTTTTAGGCAGTGATGGATTGGTAAATAAAAAGCTGGCCTCCAGTCAGTCAGCATCATATCAAGGCAAACCACCACCAAAAATCAATAAAGCTTTGACTCATACATTATTTATGCTTTTTTCTTTAAAGGTCTGATGAACTTTGGCAGTGTCTTGGGTTGTGTTTCTTCCTCCATGATAAAACCCCCAAATCAGTTTCTCTCTCCATTCACTGCCATTATATGGAGGAACAGTCTGAAAATCACTTCTAGCACATAAAGGAACGCCGACAAAGCAGATTCTGACAATATATAAAAAAACTAGTCATGCTGCTGAATTGTTTTGAAGTGAATCCCTTTTTTTTATGTTTGTTAAACCTTTTAGTCTGAACAAGTGGAACACTGAAATCTGGTCGGAGGAAACTTATGATGATGGAACGAAGAAAATAAAACGTTTACCAATAATTGTAAACAGGCAAAAAAAAAAGTGAGACTTGTTTTTTATATATTGGCAGAATCTTCTTTGTCAAAGTCCTGTCACCCACTTTTTTTCAACCCCATCTTCTTATAACTTACATCAGCTTCATACTACTTACTATGATGTATACTGTGAGTTTAGGTTATAAAAATGGTGAGTAAACTCTATTCTACAAATAAAAGCGTGGCTAAACTGTGTGTTTTGGTTGGTTTCCCCTTCACTACATCCCTTCTGTTAGATGTACTTACTAGCGTTGTATAGTATGTGCCTACTGCACACTTCTATGCATTTGTTTCAAATAACTTCAAACTATTTCCAACTGTCTGTAATGTCTTCACTTTGATCTGAATCACTCACACTGAGAAGCTGTTACATGTAAAAACCCCTGGCATCACAGGCTGAGATCAGATCAAATTAACTTTACTGATGCCCGAGGGGAAGTAAAAGGTGCTCGAAAATATGAAGAAAAAGGTAATAAAAAATATAAATATAGAAACACAATCAAATAAAAACAAAATATTCGAGATGGAATGCCTTCATGATACTAATAAAAAGTTTCTGCTGGTAAAAAAAACAATTTCTCACCGTGACGCAGACTGACAGATCTGCAGAAGTCGGCAGTTTACAGATTTACAAAGAAGCTTAGGTTTCTATTTCCTCGCTCGTGTCCACAGATATTGATTGGAAAGTCCAAGATTATAGGGATAACATATGCAAATTACTTTTAGGGTGTATGATGAGAGAATAGTGCGTATTGCTTATTTTATTTTCCATTTTTGTGCGTATATTCTGTTTGCCTTTTCTTTCCCCCCACAGCTTAATCCTTTTATTTTTGTCTGCTGCAGCGACCTGATTTCCCCACGGGGATCAATGAAGTTTCATCTCATATTATCAGCTTATTAAAGCCCATTTCTTTATATGAAAAGTTTCAATCCTAAATGAGAAATGAGAAAAATTGGCTTCTACTCTTTTTTAAACGAGAAGCAGCAACTTAAGCTCTTGGGGGGACAAAATGTTTTACTTTTACACACAGTATCTATAATTTAGATATATTTAATGATGATCTTTATGTAATGATGTGTTTCCAAAAATGTATATATCCCAGTTTCCCCATGGGCATCATTAAAGTTTCATCTTATCTTTGCCTTCTAGAGATAAAACTTCACGTACATTACTACAGTATGTGCATATTAGTGAATATTGCGTCCCGTACGTCTGTCCGTACGTTTTTTAAACAATTTCAAACGATGTGACATCTCTTCACCTCTGTCAGAATGAAACAAACTCATTAAAACCGTCCAGCAGAACACCTAAAACCCCCCCCCCCTGCCAGCCCAGAAAATTAACTACACCTCCCTCTCTGCTTCTCCTCTTTCATTACAGTCATAGTAATACCGCTGACCCACAGCTAGAAGATCACTATCCCCCCGTCTGTCTGTCATTCAGCTCCTCTCTGGGCCCAGGAGGCACACAGGCTCCACCGCAGCAGCTCCTCCAACACTTACTTTTTAATCTGATTTTTTTTTTTTTTTTTTTAAACTAAGTGCTACCCACAGGCAACACGTTGCAGGAGGGAGCTGTGTGGGCACGTCTCGGAAAACGAGGCCATCGGGCTCCGGTGAAAATGTCAAGCCCATTTGAAAATGTGGCGGCTGTGAGAGAAGCGGCGAAGCTTTCCGCCGCTCGCTGCCGGGTTTGTCGGACTGAAAGCGTTTACAGCGGAGGACTCAGGGGGAAATGTGGCCCGATGGGTAGAGAGACTCCCCGCTTTCCCGTGCTGCCGGACAGATCCGATGTCCTACTTGGAAGTTTCGCATGAAGTCAGGCGATGAAGTCGGAAAGTCGGAGAAAACTTTGTGCTACCCGAGTTTCTAAGTTATAACCCGGTGATATTTTTATTTTTAACCTTCTCTGGAAAGCGGAAAACTAAAGTTTTGTGTCAGTCGACGGTTAGAAAATACATCAGCTGTTTTCACCTCTTTCCTAAAGCTTGTTGTCAAAGTCGGCCCGAGAAAAGGCGAATCGATGAAGCGAGCGAGTAAACTTTTTCTTAGGTTTTATTTCAGTTTCAGCAACTTATACAATCATATTCACAATTTTGTCTACTGTTTTTTCTGTTTTTTCAGCTGTACCTATATGGTTTATAGATAATTTAACAAAAAAAACAAAAAACGGGGGGAATAGAGGTCAGGGAGAGGGGTTGTGTGTAGATGTGTGTAATAGTATGGGTGTGTGTATATGCATGAAGAGATAAGATCAGTTGGGGAGACAAAGATACATGTATGATTCAGAATGTGTAGGAGGATTTAGATCTAGAGCTGCAACGATTAACCAATTAATCAATTAGTTGTCAACTATTAAATTAATCGCCAACTATTTTGATAATCGATTAATCCGTTTTTTTTAAAAAGTCAAAATTCTCTGATTCCAGCTTCTTAAATGTGAATATTTTCTGGTTTCTTTCCTCCTCTATGACAGTAAACTGAATATCTTTGGGTTGTGGACAAAACAAGACATTTGAGGACGTCATCTTGGGCTTTGGGAAACACTGATCCACATTTTTCACCATTTTCTGACATTTTATAGACCAAACAACTAATCGATTAATCGAGAAAATAATCGACAGATTAATCGACAATGAAAATAATCGTTAGTTGCAGCCCTATTTAGATCACTTCACTGTATCAATAGCCATGGCAGGGCTCCACCTTTTAATAAATATATCTTTTTGGAGTCTCAAAGAGCATGTTATTTGTTCCATCTGATAAATTTCCCATACTTTCTCAGTGCATATACTGTATGTTGGGGGCTCAGGTTTTAACCACTTAATTGTGATGCATTTAATTGCTGCTGTTTGCAATATTTGTAAAAGATATTTTTTAGCTCTTCCATCAATGCCTACCGGTATTGTGAGTAAATGTTTTCAACTAGTAAACCTGCTACCTGCCTCTTCACTTGCCATTGTGGGACATGTGACCTTCAGCAGGAGGAAAATCTGGCAAAGTGAGACTAGTAACTGGAGATATTTCTCCGTAGCTACGTTTATTTTAGCCATTAGCCTTTATCCTTAAGAGCTGCCGTCGCCCAGTAGCTTTGCTGTGTGTTTACAAAATCTGTTGCGGTTTCTGTCGCCCTCTAGTGGTCAGAAAAAAAAGCTTTAAATGTAGCTTTAAATAAAGTTTGTTAAAACCTCTTCCACCCTGCCGGTCCCACCGGTGGCTCTGTCATTACAAACTCATGTTAAGCTTTGCTCAGCCAAGCTTTGTTCAAACCCACAGAACTTTATTTTAAATTCTTGTCCAGATCCTGAGGTTTCCAAAGACACCAAACATGTCAGGCTGAATTACAAGGAAATGTGTAGAAAATGATGCACAAGACATCATCATTTTTTCCATTTGTTGTAATGGTGCTGCTATAAAAAAATGGCATCTTGGGTTTGAATGTTTCTCTCAGTATCAGCAGCTGGAGCTTCAGTGAAGCGTTGGAACAGCAGATACAGAATATGGAGGAGAAGTTGTCGTACGGTAAGGAAGAAATGTTTTTTATAACTTTGAAGCTACTTAAGGGGAAATTTAAGTGGAAAATCAGGGTGCGAGGGGTTAAATCAACTTCTTAAGCTGCAGGCCGTCTGTGTTTGATTTTCAGACTAAATCGCACGTGAAAGCAACGCTGTTCAGCGGCCGACTTGGAAGTCCCAGATTCCTACCGGCACCTGAACGCACCGCCTGTCTCAGGTTCACAGGTTCAAATCCCTGCAGCAGCCAACATGTCGGACCTTGTCCAGATAACCTTGAGCCAGACCGTAAACCTGCTGGACGGCTTCCTGCTGCATGTTCACGGCTCCTGGCCGCCCGCTGACCTCTGACCCCTCTGCTGTGTGTGTGTGTGTGTGTGTGTGTGTGTGTGTGTGTGTGTGTGTGTGAAGCAGATTCCTGACTGCAGTGTGTCACGACTGAAGGCTTCTAAAAAAGCAGCCATATTTACTGAAGGCTTAGCGGTTTCTGTCTGGAGTTTTCATCTGAATCCAGTTCAAGCCTTCAGGAAAGTGTACAGCTGGGGGATAATTCAATATTATCGTTTATCGTCTTTCAGTGGAATCATATGGTGATGATTTGGTGATTTTGGGAAATCGCGACACACAATTCTGCTGTCTAAACTGATGAGAACAAGCACATTTTATTTAAAAACTGACAAAATGAGGTTCGGTAGGAATATTATTTGAAAATGCCAGTTTTGTCATACCTAATATTACCATTCGGTTCAATGGGATGAACGTTAATTTCATTTTTAAATGTGATTTCGCATACATGAGCCATATCTCAGTGGTACAGTTCTCATACAGACTCCCTTCTCTAAACTACAAAGCCAGCACTGTCTTTCAAAGTTTCAAAAATAACCGACATTCACAGCTGAATTGTGAATGAAGACTCAAGGAGATTTTAGTTTTTGCGCTGGCTGCTGCTTCTTCTTCACGCTGAAAAAAACAAAAAAAAACACACATCTGCTTTTTCTTCTACCTTCATTTCAGGAATGAAGAAAAGAATGCTTATTTTCTCACGGCCACCCATGTTTTTTTTTTGTTTTTGTTTTTTTACAAATGGGGGTTTTAACAGGTTTTCGAGGGCCGAGCGGTCGTGAAACTCCCTCAATACATAAATGGCCTCGTTAAACCTTCAGTTTAATGGGAAAAACATGCAAATCGTAATTAAGTTTTTCCGCCTGTTATCCAGCCACTTGTCATAAAATCTACACTGTGACACTCTCTCTGTTATCTATCTATCTATCTATCTATCTATCTATCTATCTATCAATCTATCTATCTATCTATCTATCTATCTATCTATCTATCTATCTATCTATCTATCTATCACCTTTCCGGGCAAAACTTTGTGTTCTGGGTATATATCCAGAGGATTTTATAGTTAATTTGACACATTCATTGTTGATAGACTTCGGTCTTCTTCAGGCCAGAAGAATGATTGCCCTCTTTTGGAAAAATGTTGATGTACCTTCTATACATGCATGGATAAAAGAGATGGCATCTTGTCTTGTTCTAGAGAAACTGACACATATATCCAGGGGAAGAGCAAATGATTTTGCAAAAATATGGATGGACTCCACTACTTCACTACTTTCCTTGAGAATGAGAATGTGCTGTTAAAGTAAGGGTGCTGTATATTGCTGTTTGATGTTGATGTGTTTTTGTAGATTTTTGGGGGTTTTTTTTGTTTGTTTTGTCTGTTTTTGTTGTTGAATTGATGTTTATCACACTTGATAATTTTGTGTTTTTATGCGTATTATGTATTATGTGTAAAATACTAAAACCAATAAAACATATTGTTTAAAAAAATGTATCTATCTATCTATCACATTCCCTCCCTGTAATGAAACTAGAACAGTGCTTTGCTTGAAGAAAAGGAAAGAATATCTCAACACATTTCCCTCCCTGCTCCTCTGATAGATCACCGGCAGGCTGTTATGATAAGATTGTCTCTCTCTCTCTCTCTCTCTCTCTCTCTCTCTCACCCTCTGCACCTTTCTACATCCAGATCCCCCATCCCTCCTTCCATTTACTTTCCAATCTCTCTCCAGCGCACTTTAACTGCATCTCTTCATCCTTCCCTCCGGTGTCGCCCTCCACTTCCATTTATTAGTCGCCTCCACCTCCACCTCTTTCTCTATTCCTCTCTCCCTCCATCCATCTATCCATCCATCCATCCATCCATCTCTCCCTCGGGGATGTTCAGAGGACAGCTGCCTGTGCTTACTGGGTCTTATCTGACATTTTTCTCCATTACTGTGATCAAATACAGAGCCGAGCCTCAGCAGCAGCCACAGGTCTTCTCTCTCTCTCTGCCGCCGGCGGGCAGCGGCAGCGGGGAGAGTTACATCCAGCGGTGCATCATGGGAAATAAGAAGCGGGTAGTAAACTCTGACTGGATGGATCAGTGATGAAATGATCAGTTCCCAGTCGAACACAGCAGAGAAATAAACTGTATCTATTTAATTCTGTTGAGACTTGACTTGATGTATGAAGAGAAGACTTGAGACTTGACTCTGACTTGTACTCTGATGACTTGAAAAGGTTTCTAAAGTCTTGACTTGAGATCTTGTGTTTGTGTAAATGACTCAGATTGAAAGTGAGATTTGTTCCAGCAGACGACTGAATTTAAATTCTGTTTTCTGAATTTGTATGGAATGATTGAATTTATTGAAGTTGAAACTGATTATAGAAATCAAACTCATGATGCTCTTACCAAGTTTTTATCCTATTAAAACCATATTGCATTGAAAAGTCCTAGATATTTAGTTTTCTTTAAGATATTAAATTGATACTGGACTCTTGATTTGTTCTGACTTGACTTGCTGTTCTACATTTAGACTTGAGACTTGACATTAACGACATGGACTGGACTTGGTAATCTACATTTAGACTTGGGACTTGACTTGAGACTTGAGCCTCAAGGCTTGAGATTGACTTGGGAAAGTTGATGGGAACTGGTGGAAGTAAAAAGAAGTGAGAAGTTGGACTTTTTATACCTACATTTGTTTATAATGTACAAGGATTTGAATTCAAGTCAATTACAGGACTGTTGACGAGCGTTTCCCAAACTTTTTCATGTCAAGCGTCCCCAAATATATTTGCATTACGCCATTTTTCATGGTTAGTTATGATTTAGTGTAGAATTGCATAACTTAAATAACAGTGAAGCCATAGTCAAAATAGTGATTCTTATATATTCTCTCATTATGCTTCGAGTGAGTCTCGAGTCTAGTGAGTGACATAAAAGCGAAAGTAAACTACACCTCATTTCACTGGGGGACCTCCAAGACCCTCTGAAGGGCCCCTGCTGGACCCCAGACTTCACGTTGGGAACCACCAAGCCGCCTACTACACTGTAATTCAAATCCAATTACAAACTTGTTTCTTGAGGTTTTCCGTCAAAACAATCACACAGTAAAGGACAGTTAAGACGCTTCTACTGTTTTCCAGCAGTGGAATAAAAACTCTCTCTCTCTATATACACTTTGACATCTTCTTCTGAGGGAAAATAACAGAAGAAGAAGAAAGAAAAGAAACGGAGAAAGAAAAGGAGAGAGAGAGAGAAAAAGCTGCGTCTGTACGGACTGTGGGACTATTTGGATTAAAATTGATTTCACAAGCTGAATGTTTGAAGCGTTTCGTCACAAAGCAATAAAACAGTGAAGAAGACTTTTTACAGCTCTTCATGCCCGTGCATCTATTCTCTCCTGGGCGTATAACAACACACACACACACACACTCTCTCCTTCTGGCTCTCTCTGAACACACACACACACACCCATCCTCTGGAGTGTTTTTACCTTCTCTCTCCTTCAGTTTCAGTTATTCACAAATGAGTTACACCTAAATAAAACCTTAAAAAAAAACCCATCAAAACAAGAGGAAGTCTCGCCATGCATCCATCAGTACTGAGGTTGTAACTGTGTATATGTGATGTGAAGCTGAGTAGTGTTAAAGAAGGGCTTACATGCTCGGCAAAACCAGTGTTTGTACTATACAGTCCAACTATTTAGATTCAAACTGATTAATAAACAACCCAGCAAATGTTCTGAGGCTGAGCTGATATCGACACGACGGCCCGCACCAACTCTGAAAACTAAACGTCTAAATAAAGCAACAAAATTAAAGTCAAAACAGCGTCTAGTCGTCCAGAGCTGCTGCCTGCAGCGTTTTGAGAAATCGGGACCTTAATATCTTTCTGCTGTCAGTTCAAAACAGTTTCCCACGCTCCGGCAGAAAAAAATATATCCAAGGCACTCTTCCCATACAAAAACGTAAAAAGCCTTTATTATTTATTTGCTTACTACACATGTTTAAAAAGCACCGATGTGTTGCAGCACATACATAGTCCTAATCCTCAGGGTTCCACCTGAATAAATAAATTGGTAACACTTTACAATAAGGGTCACTAAGTTAAGGGTTAGTTAAAGCTTAATAAGCATTAACTAACCCTTAATTAACAGTTAACTAATGTGTCTGGTAATCATTTACTAATGGTGTTCATGTTAACTAAGGCAGAGGTTCTCAATTGTTTTTCAGCCAAGGACCCCTTACAAGATAGAGAATATACCGGGGACCCCTCATTCTGATTTGTGATTTTGGGCTATATAAATAAAAATTGACTTGACTTGACATGTATGTCCCTTGGAATAATCTGACGTAGCCTATTTTTTACACTTCTATAGTCTTAGTTATGTGAAAGAACAACACAAGAGAAATGTATTAGAAAGATATTAGATATGTATTAAAAATATTTGCACCATCTCAACATTGAATACCCATAAAACAATCAATCAATTAGCTGCAAGTAACACTGTACCTAAACAAAATATCAAGGAGAAAAGGAGAAAAGTGCTAATTTGAAGTGCAAACTTTTTTTTATATCATGATAATTTAAATTAATGAATCTGAAAACTTTTCAAGGACCCCCTGGCAGAGTGCCACGGACCCCTGGGGGTCCCCGGACCCCACTTTGAGAACCGCTGAACTAAGGTATTAATTTATACATTATTTAATAGTCATCTTTATAACCTTAGTTACCTACCTTAGTTAACATGAACACCATTAGTAAATTACACATTAACTGTTAATTAGGGATTAGTTAATGCTTATTAAGCATTAACTAACCCTTAACTTAGTGTACCCTTATTGTAAAGTGTTACCAATAAATACATAAATAAATAAATAATAAACACTTTTTACTTTTTGTATGGGAGGAGTGACTTCGAAACATTTTGTCTTTTGTAAATTGGTAGTTTCCAAAGCTGAAAATGTTGTGCTCGTTTGGCCTCCTCCTGCACATCGCTGTCTGTCAAATCCTTGCTGGGAATGTTAGAAGAATGTTTACCAAGGCCATGCCGCCATGTTGGAGGAATGACAACAGAAGGAGAGATTGTAATCTTCTCACCTCTTTCTGACAAAATTGAGAAAATACCTGTTTTTTTTTGGCAAGGTGGTGAGAAGTGGAAAGATCACTGAGGAAACAGCCGGCAACATTACAGTCTCTCCTTTACTCTTCTAACGTTAACGTGACTTTGTTGTGAGCTTTGTAAACTCCCTCCACTGTAATTTAAACAGAACACAAATTGAATGCTTGGGGCTTTTCATCATATCAATAAAACGGTAAAGACGACTCCGGCGCGCCCATTTTCTCACACCGCAGTAAAAACTTGGCCGCGGTTTGCCTCGTCTGCAGCGAGCCTCATGACTGTAATCACACGTCAACTTACAGATCCTCGCCTGATTACTGTGATTACAGTCAATCAAAGGTATGGAATTAATTTCATCCCAGTGTAAGTGCAGTAAAGCCGACCAGACGGCTCTGTTTCCCGGTGAAGAATCCTGGCAGAGAGAAGGCTTTCTGTCACCAGGTCCAACCCAGCCAGCTGCCCCATTAACCTTTTGTTGCTGAGACTGACAGTGATGCTGGAAACTACCGGGTGAGATGATAGCACTGTTACATCATCACAGGAAAAAGTTACATCAGAGCCAGTGGAATGTACGGAAGAGGATTAGGGACACATGTGAAAAATGTATTTGAGTTTCTGAGATTAAGACTTTAAAGTCAGAATTCTGCATTTAAAATCAGAATTCCGAGATTAACGTCAAAATTTGGAGAATAAAGTCAAAATTCTGAGATTCAAGTCAAAATTTGGAGAATAAAGTCAGAATTCTGAGATTCAAGTCAAAATTTGGAGAATAAAGTCAAAATTCTGAGATTCAAGTCAAAATTTGGAGAACAAAGTCAGAATTCTGAGATTCAAGTCAAAATTTGGAGAATAAAGTCAAAATTTGGAGAATAAAGTCAAAAGTCTGAGATTCAAGTCAAAATTTGGAGAATAAAGTCAAAATTCTGAGATTCAAGTCAAAATTTGGAGAATATAGTGAGAATTCTGAGATTAAAGTCAAACTTCTGAGATTAATCTCTGAACTAAAATACAGTTTAAAATTCAGCTATAATATATACTGTAGTTTTGATCCAATTTGGGTTTTCATGTTTCGTGGTCTCAATTAAAGCTTCACTAGCCAAGATTTTAATGTGAAGTGTGGCTGCAACAGAGAAGAGCGTCCCATCCTCCCTAACTGAGACGCTGCAGATTCTCCCTATTTGCCCAATTAATTTCTGGGGTCGTGTGTGAAGGGAAATTTTCTTGCTGCACATGAAGTGACAAAATTCAAAGAGCAGAATACAAAACTTTCTCCTCAACAGCAGCAAACAAGCGCTCTGTCCAGAGAAACCTGGATTCACCAACGCTGGCTGAACCTCTTCACTTCCTCCACCTTTACTTTATTTTACAGGATTTCTGGATAATGAAGCCCTTCAAATATTCAAAAATTCAAAAATGATCTCTTGTTGCCATTTGGGGGGCGCCAGAGTACAAAGTTGTCTAGTGCACTAGACTTAACTTATGATGTTGGGGCAGTTCAAGAAGCTGAAAGAAATTTGGGTTCACTGATTTCTGGGTAATGAAGTCCTCCAAACTTTCAAAAATTCAAACAGTTATCTCCCACTGTCTCATGGGGCGCCAAAGTGCAGCTTTATATAATCTACAGGTTCCAGCTGTGCCGGGTTTGACTCTCATGATAAAACGTAACTAATTTTCCGTAGCCACACCTCCACCTAAAACTTTTTCAAAAATTCAAGCAGAACAGCTGGTTAGAAAAGGGCGGGGCCTCTGTGGGCTGTCATCATTCTTCAAACCAATAAAACTGTGTGAGGGCGGAGCCTGGTGCTGCTGCTCACCTGTGTGTTGTCCTACTTTTCTCGTAGCCCATCGGTAAACTCCCCATTATCCCTGTTTTGAAGCAGAGTGTTCAAGATAAGAAGCTGTAAAGGCTTCACCGACTCAATTTGATGCCGAGAGCAAACTGCTGACAAAACTGAAGCAAATCTTAAGTCAAAGTTTTCATCCATTTTTATCGTTAGTGTAGCGAGGAAACTTGCAGACAGACAAAACAAACCAGGAGCCATTTCCGCGTCCTGTGTTTTCAAACTCAGAGCCAATCATACGGCTGCTTCTGGCTCCACAAGGTCTTTATATCCAACATTTTCTGACGAGAACTTCTCCAGACCTCCGTTAGTTTGGGGCGGAGGTGTGGCCACGCAAGATTAAAAACCTCACTGATTGGCGAATCTGACAACCCGCTCTCTCCGACCCCCATTTCCTCCAACCCAGAGGAGCTGAATGACTGGAATGAGCTGCACAAATTCACCTCACTTGGGATAAATCCTCAAATACTCAAGTTTTCATCCCTCATGTCATGTTTGTTATCCTGAGTAATTCCCTAAAAATCAAGGCGCTGCCCAATCGCCCCAAGCAACAAAAAACTCACAAGAAACTCTAGATATGGCTTTTTCTCCATCGAGCAGAATCAAGTTGTTTCTTTACTTTTAGCTACAAAAAAAAATATTAGGTTTGTATTATGTTACCATGGCGACTGTGACATATTCATACTGTATTTAAGCCTGACTGAGGCAAACGGCTTAGTATTTCTTCTTACCCAAGGAATCAGTCTGAGGTGTTTGTTCTCTAAGCCATTTTCCTAAACCTTGAAAAACCTGGAGTGAAATCCCCTTCTGAAAAACTGCAACCCACCACAGCTTCCACACCCTGAGCAGCAGAGCGGTTACATCAGATCCTGTGTCGGGTTACATGCCTCTCTCTCTCTCTCTCTCTCTCTCTCTCTCTCTCTCTCTCTCTCTCTCTGCGGTGTGAAGCGGCTCGCAGGTGAAAGACACATAAAAAAAAGGTTGATTTGTTCTCCCTCGGGCCAAGAGGTTTAACTACTGTGAGGTCCCAAGTGCATAACTAGGATTCTTGTCCCACCAGCAAATGACATAAATACTTAAGATGATTTGTGAACGGCAACGCTGTGAAACCTTCCTCGATTCGTCCTCTATTGAAGAGTCTAGTTTGGGTGCGACATGTATTTGTGCTACTTTCCAACACTGCATGAAGCACATACTGACGCAAGCTGTGCTGTAAAGACACATCATCCCTCTGCGACTACAGTACTGCTGAGGTGCCGCCGAGCAAGGCACGACACAACCAGCTTCTCGATGAATAAAGTTTAAACTAGAAGACACTCAGTAGAACACAAGCCTCCGCCCGACTTGCAAAGCTGCAGCCTCCGTAACGATTAACGTTTTTTCCTCCAGCTTTGATTTTCCAACAAAATAGCACGTGAAAGCAACGCTGTTTAACAGCCCAGGTGTTGGACTTTCCCTCCCGCACATGAACACAGCATAGTAGTTGTGACTGAAAGAAAAAAATCGTCAATCAACTGATATCCAAGAAAATAGAAACAAAATCCACGGGACTTAAAATGAAGAGTTGAAGACATTCCACCGCTCGTCCGAGAGACTTCATCACTTCTTCATTTGAGTCCATTTTGTTTCTATTTTCTTCATCAGTTGATTAGATTTTGGTCGCGATCCAGATCTGGAATTTCCACCATTGGAAATTTTCATTTTTTAGCCATAACTGTAATGCTGCATTCATGTGTTGGTGGGAAAGTTCGAAATCGGAGACTTCCAAGTCGGCTGCTAAACAGCGTTGCTTTCACATGCTATTTTATAAATCATACCTGGAAGAAAAAACATTAACAAACATAAATCGTTACAGAGGCTGCAGCTTTGCAAGTTTTCAGCGTTGGCGAAGATTTACCTGGATGACTGACACAGACCTAATCGGCTGATGTCTGAACCAACGACCATCTGTCCACCAGATTTCAGCCAAATCCATTCCAAACTTTTGAGATTTTTGTCAGACGGGTGAAAAGACCCACCTTCCAAATTCACAAGCGAAGGTAAAGAGAGAGAACCTCCATCCTCCATCTATCCAGCAAAGCAACGAACACGGTTATCTCTTCCTGTCTGAAACATGGGCTTGTGGGTATTTTTTCCCGCTTGCTGGATCTTACCTGGTCTTGTGGTATAAATCACTTTGTAGCGTTCAAAGTTTCCTTTCGGCTCTTTCCAGGAGACGTGCAGCGTGCCGGGAGCCTGGACTTTAGCACGAAACCTCCGAGGAGACGAAACTGGACAGAGAAACAACAACAGCAACGGCTCAAACAATAACTGTGAGAAGAAGCACATATTAAATAAATGAATGAATGAATTAATGAATGAATGATTCCTATCATGCAATGTGTATTCGTACAATATTTTCATCTTAGTAGTAGGAAAGGTTATTGTAATTATTAGGGGATATTAGGGCATCAAAAGCAATGGAAGGAGTTCAGTTTTGTTCAATCGATCAGTGTTCTAGGGTTGATAATAAAACGACTAAATATAAAAACTCAAGCACAGAGTCTTGGTTTTATGCGCACGGCTTAAGCTTAAACTTTTGACGGAGCAGTCTTATATAAAATATACAATTTCCAAACGCACATATGTGTTACTTTCCAACGCCACATATATTAATAATAACACCATATGCTGTGTCAAACTGTGTTGCGATTAACAGATGTTTTGCGTTGAAAAGTGAAAAATGTACGTTTTTTTTTTCTCCCCCCTCCGAAACTCAAGACACGAATTGGCCAGTCGGGAAGTTTCCCAAATAAGAGATAAACGGCGTTATGCGTTATCAACCCCCCCCCCCCCCTCCCCCACCCCCGAATCGGCTCTCCGTCTGTCTGCAGCCGCCGCCCGCCCGCGACACGCAGAGCGACACGGAGAGCGAGTCACAAGTCAGACTGAACTCCCTCCAGAGTTTTTGGCGGCGTCGAGGCGGGCGGACGCTCCATCTGTGGGGGTTTTTTTTTTTTTTTTTTTTTAAACAGAAGACTGTATCTCGTCCAGGCGGGAGGATACACATAAGAGAGATTAGCTTGCACAGATGTCACATTAAAAAGTAAAGTCCCATTCTCCTCCTCCTCCTCCTCCTCTTCCTCCTCCTCCTCTTTTCTGGTTTATTGACAAGCCGTTCACTGTGTTCGTCTCTGTGGGGAAACGGTCGGTTCTCTTTCTTTTTCTGTGCTCCACTTATCGTCGGCATCAAAGCGACGCCCCTGCCTCTCATCCTGATTAGGTGTTGGCCCTATCAGCCCCATCTCTCTCTCTCTCTCTCTCTCTCTCTCTCTCTCTTTCTCTCTCTCTCTCTCTCATGGCTGTCCCTCCGTCTCTCTCTTTCTCCCTGTCCCCGATCTCCTTCTCTGTCTTTCTTCTCTTTCTCCCTCTCTGTTCTCTCTCTCTCTCTCTCTCTCTCTGAAAATCCTCTTCTGAGGGGAAAAGAAAAGGACGAGGAGAAAGAAGGAGGGAATGCGACTTTTCTTTCAATTGTGAGGAGAGGGGGGGAAAAAGAACAAGAACAAAGGCACCAAAGGGAAAAGGCACTGGAATAGCGTCGGTACACTATTCCTCTCCTGTCGTCAGCAGGAGCGTTTCAGGTCGACAACACACAGTGACTAGAGCCACTGGGCTGCTTCGCATTAAAAAAACACTTTACAGCGGCTCTAACCTGTGTTCTGACCCATGGAACAGTTTGTAAGTACACAATAATACTGCATTTCATAGTTTTATCGCGTACCTAAGCAGTATTGCTGTGTTTTTACATGAATTCACAGGTTAAAACACTGGAAAGGGGCCATTGTAAAGCAACATTATAACCAAAACCACATTTCCAGGCTCAATTACCACAACATCCCATCATTTTCACACAGGCAGAGACAAATCCCACAGAATAAATATATAATATGTATATGCAGACGCAACACATTCCCCGATCCAATTTGGTAAGAAAAAAAAAACCCTGAAATAAATAAATAAATAAAAGCAAAGCCAGGGGGTGAAAAAAAAACAAAAAACACAAGCGAAACCCACAAACTCGTTGGTGTGTTTGTGTCCTCATTATGAGGTGAGCCATCTGCTGCCGCCGACTTCTTTAAATACCTACACTGTGATTGACGCCGCGGCTCCGGAGCGCGACAAACAACAGGCTTAAAGGGATGATTCACCCAAAATAAAATGAGAAAACATATTGACATCAGATGTCCTCGTTAAACACACTCCTTAAAAGGGAATGTGTCATTTTCAGAGGCTCTTTGAGTCCTGTTTGGGACAAAATACACATACATATAAAACATATGTTAAAAACAACATATTAATGTTGTCGTTAACAGATGAGCTAATCTTAACTCCTGTGTCACAGAGCTGGGGACTCGAGTCACAGTTTTAATTGCTTGAGTCTTGACTTGATGCATAAAGAGAAGACTTTAGACTCGACTTGACTTGGGTTCTGGTGACTTGGGACTTGACTCTGACTTGTACTCTGATGACTTGAAAAGGTTTCTAAAGTCTTGACTTGAGATCTTGTGTTTGTGTAAATGACTCAGATTGAAAGTGATGAGATTTGTTCCAGCAGACGACTGAATTTAAATTCTGTTTTCTGAATTTGTATGGAATGATTGAATTTATTGAAGTTGAAACTGATTATAGAAATCAAACTCATGATGCTCTTACCAAGTTTTTATCCTATTAAAACCATATTGCATTGAAAAGTCCTAGATATTTAGTTTTCTTTAAGATATTAAATTGATACTGGACTCTTGATTTGTTCTGACTTGACTTGCTGTTCTACATTTAGACTTGAGACTTGACATTAATGACATGGACTTGACTTGGTAATCTACATTTAGACTTGGGACTTGACTTGAGACTTGAGCCTCAAGACTTGAGACTGACTTGGGACTCAAAACGAGACAGACAGATGTGTTGGAAATGACTTTTCCTTTTGAAGAGTGTGTCGTTCTTTTCTTGAGCTTTTCTACACAATTAAGAGTTATTCAGTGGCTCGTCTGCATTTCCTCCACAGTGTGGGATTTACTCGAGCCGATCAGACGTCTCCCCAGCCGCCTCGGTCGTATTTTGGGTGAACCGCCCCTCGAAGCGTGTCATTATCTGCAGAAAGCGACTCGTGTAGGTATGCAAAGAAACTTCAGTTCAGCGCAGGGAGGATAATCCTGATTTGAATGGAGAGAATATGAAGCCGGCGCATTCAACAGCAGGCAAAAATATTTATATATAAATACACATAAAAAAAAAATAAAAAAAAATACTGTACCAATTATCTCACCAACCTGAGGATGAGAATGAGGCCGGGGATTCGGCTCGGGGTTTAGCTCTCTGTCTCTGAAACAAAGGACATTCTCTCTCTGGAGAATGTCACTCGAATCCCAAATGATACGAGGAGCAGATTTGTGCCGTTCGGTTTGTACTGAATGCGAGTGTGTGTGTGTGTGTGTGTGTGTGTGTGTGTGTACAAAGGGGTGTGCAGGGTGTGTAAGTGTGTACGCATGTGTCTGTGTGTGTGTGTGGGTGGGTAGGTGTGTGTGTGTGAGCATGAATTATGGATGTTCACCCTCGCGCACATTTGGACGAGTGTTTTCCCGTGTATGCGCGTAAAAAAAACTCTGTGCACCTTATTCCATATGGCACCGGTGGTTGTTTTTCTCACACCTCTTAAGAAAACCTGCCAGTTCCTCAACAGCACGACAGACACACACACACACACACACACACACACACACACACACAGAAAGCCCTGGATCTTCTCCATGAGATTGTATTCTCACGCGGAGACAAGTATTGGATGCTGAGCAAACAGCCTGGCGAAGACAAAAGGCCTCGCCCATGGAGACGGGAACTTAATTCTCATCTATTTTTCATGAAGAGTCTCGAGCAAACAGCCGGGCAGAGCGCCGCTGCGGGCTGCGGAGGTGTCCGTCACACCCGGGGGAGTCGCACACGGAAAGTTCGAGTGCGTTTTGAATTACCGGGGGGGGGGGGGGGGGGGGGGGGGGGGGGGGGGCGGTGGTAATAGGTGAAGGGACGGCGCTGGGCTGGGGAGAGAAAACGGTAAAATCCCCATCGGCCAGTGGGAACCTTTGAAGGGCAGAACAGAGGGAGGATGGGAAGTTTTCCCCGACTCAAAAGAAACTCTGAGAAACTCTTTTTTTTTAAGAAGCAGCACCTTTGTGTTCTCGCTGCCAGGAGCTGCTCCCCACGCTCTGAAAGCTGCTACCTGCAGCATTTAACATCAAGAAATCATTACCACTTTGACTTCTACACATTGGTATTATCACCGTAAACAAACCAGACCCTCACTGAGCAGCCGGTCAGCCTCTATCAGCCTCTACTCTGCATCCTCCACTGTTTCTCCACCTGGTGGATCTGGAGGGAAATCTGCTGGATCGCTTTACGGCACAAAACAGGAAGAGGTTCTGTTCTTCCAGAGCAAAACGGAGCTAAAGCTGAAAGAGTTTCTGGCAGCAGATGGTGGAAGGAGGGAAAGGAAGATGGAGAAATCACTTCCAACATGTTGATCCTCTTCAGGGAGGGGGAGGGAGGGGGAGGGAGGGCAGGAAGCAACGGGGCTGATGGGACATGTAGTCTTAATGTGGAGAAACACTGGAACTAACAATACTACTGGTGTGAGATAGAGGAGAACAATCATCTCCAACATGGACTCATTTGTTTAAGGTAATTAAACCAGTGTATCACAATTAATTTGACAATGATATACTGATGGTTAAAAAAGCTACATGCAGCACCTTTAAAAAGAAACTGTCATCTTCAGAGTGTCTAATTTGAGTCAACAAACATTTGTGTTACTTTTTGTTAAGAACAAATATGTCAGTAACTGTTGTTTTTAACATACGTTATGTTGAACAATAACATAAACAGGTGTTGTCCCAAAGAATACACATCATTTTTAAGAGTGTAGTTGTGTATAGTACACATGTCTACCTATGCTAGGTGTAGCATGACATCGGACTAATTGCTAATGATTTGGAGACAGACAGGGGAAAAGATCATGAGCATTCCTGTGGTCACTTTAATCAGACTTGTGTTTCATGTGGAGAATAAAATATTATTTCAGTTCAGACACTGGGAAATTCCACTTCCATTTCCTCTGCTTCTGATCATCTGAGTGGAATGTCAGTATGTTTCTGAACAGAAATAACATGATGAGACCCGGCAAAGCTGCTACTGAACAACTACTGACATCTGACCACATTCCCCACTCACTTTCCCCTCCAGGTACAGAAACCTGCACACACTTTCTTCAACGATTCTGCAGGGGGAAAACATGAGTAATGTGCAAAAAAAAAGACTGAACTAAGCTACTAAATCCCTATAAGGATTTCTTGACAGGTGTTAGGTTGGAGAGGCACTAAGTACATGACTAAGTAATAACTTAATAACGGCCTTGAATCATTTGCCTATATCCTTGGGTGACAGGATTGTTGGAGTTTCACGTCTTTGCTCTATCTATCTATCTATCTATCTATCTTTCTATCTATCTATCTATCTATCTATCTATCTATCTATCTATCTATCTAGCTATCTATCTATCTATCTAGCTATCTATGTGTCCTATAGTAATCCTATTATAAATTCAGAAGGATACTATACAAATATCACAGCTAAACAATCAGTCCATGTAGGAATATTATAGAAATATAGTGATTTTTTCTATCTATCTATCTATCTATCTATCTGTTCTAAGTTAGAATGTCATGCTGTATTTGTGTTTGCTGTTTTTCTGAACTTCTCACCTCATTTGAATCCTCTCAAACTAACATTTAGCCACAGAGCCAAAGCTGGCAGAGTTTCCCAGTGGAAACTATCCAAGTTATAACTCCTCATCTCCTCCTGGGTCGCCGCTGCAGCCGAGGCTCGCTCACTATAGACTCCTCACTGAGGAATGCTGCGGTTCCTTCAGTTTACAGACTCTCTGGCCAACACCGAGCAAGTGTCTCTTATTGTAACAGAGTTGTTCTGTTGCATAAGTGCCAGGCTGCACCTTCACTGGGCTGTTATGGCTGCAGATTGGAATTTTAGTTCTATAAACATTTTCTTGGAGGCAGAGGCTCAACCAAACCAAAGTTTGGTTGAGTTAAACCTCAATGGGAGGAGCCAGAGAACCACAGTTTTTATGGCCAAGTAACATTAGACTGAAGCTCAGTGAAAAAGACAAGAGGTAAGAGAGGAAGAAGCTAATTCAAGTTCAAACTAGCCATACTAGCCGTCTAGGTAAGATAGTTAGCTAGCTGCTAGCCTTTCAATATCAGGAATATGATAGACATGAATGAAAGTCATTACATTTATATTTTTTAATCATATTTTGACCAGAGTTCCCTCTTTTCTATTCAAGTTTAACAGCTAGCTAACTTGCGCAAACTGTGGTTCTTTGGCTCCACCCGCTGAGGTTTAACTCAACCAATCAGATTATTTCTGCCTCCAGAGCAGCTCTGCCTCTGAGAAATGTTTGAATAACTAAATCTAGAAAAATATTTTTTACACACCTAAAAATCTTTAAGTGACAAAAACCAAAAAGGTGGATATAGAGAAACAAATGTAATCCCACACACTGTCTGTATAGGACTGAAAGCAGGCAAAAATGCTTTGCCTGATGAAGGTCCTGTGACAGAAACATGTGCATGATTATATTTCTTTCTAATAATAACTAACTCTACAATCTGCTGTTATGGTTAAGGCACAGTATCAGCACCATGTTGTATCTGAATGGGTTTATCATGGTTATGGTACTGTGTCAGCAGGCTTTCATTTTCCACTGGGACACTGAGCAGGTTTAGTCCTGTATGCAGACTTTACTCTGACTCCACCCTTTGGAAGTGTTCCAGCACCAAATATATTTGGGTGCAGCAAGTAACAAGCTATGCACAATGGAAACATCAATCTTTTTGTGTTTTTTTTTTTATATTCATAGACCAGATTTGACCAGGCAACAGTTCCTAGACGTCACAGCACACTTATGCAATAGATAAAAATAGATTGAGTGATCTAAGATCCATGACCAGGTCTCCTTTATAACAACATGAAAGGCAAAACTGACTCAAAGTCAGCGCTGCTATTCTGAAAAACTCGATGAATATCAAACCAGCAGAGCGCTCCATTCACCATCAGCATGATGGAGGGAAGCTGTGAGAGACGGTGAAAGGTTGCCTTGGTAAAAATGAGCAAATGAAACCAGTTAATGATGGAGTTAAGGAGGCTTGTCTGTATGTTAATGAGTGATGTTATGTGTTAATTGTGTTATAAGTTAATTGAGTTAAATGGGGTGAGAGATGTTGGCATCAGCACATGGATTTACAACATCAGCAGACAGACAGAGCATCACAGGGTGAGCTGCTCTCCTGCAGCAGAGGAGTTACGGTCAAACAGTTAATGGACTAGAGGAGTTAGACAGGAGCTTCTTTCAGGCTGATTCATGTAACGTTAGTCGAGTCAGTTAATAGGTAAGAGAAGGGCAAAATTTCTTCAATTTCAACAGTATGATTCACAAGTTGTGTATAAGTTTTCACATCTGAAACCTCAGTTACACAGAGATAAATCACACACATCTCACAGGTTAGAAAACCACAACAAACAGACAGTAAAACACATTTTCATGATTATGATTTTAACATCAAGGCTTTTCCCTTTGAGATAGACACATGTGGGTAAAGGCACTTTAAAACAGTAAAAAAATAAAGTGATTGAGACCAAAGCTGCACATCAAAATGGAGACATACAACACTGATATTCAGAATTCAATCAGTACGACCAATAATACCTCAGTTTCCACAGCAAGGCCACACTGAGCTTAGCGAGGCTAGCAGCCAATTCAAAATGTTCCTGTCACAAGGCTGACAGCAGAGGGGCATAAATGGAAGAACTAGTCTGTGGTTAGCCCTGTTTGGCCCTTGTTAGCCCTACATGCAAATGAGGAAACTATTCTGTTGCTAGCCCTGATTGGCCCTATAGTGGAAAGTCTTGGCTAGCCCTGTTCGGCCCTGTTTGGCACCATCGTGTGGAAACCTTATCTAGCCTTGTGGCACCATCATGGAAAGACCTGTCTAGCTCTGTTTGGCCCTATAATGGAAAGCCATGTTAGCCCTGTTTGACCCTCTTTGCCCTGTTTCACCCTCTTAGCCCTGTTTGGCCCTGTTTAGCCCTGTTTGCCCATGTGTGGCCCTGTTAGCCCAGTCCGGCCCGGCAGTGGAAACTCTCGGTCAGGACTTACCTTGGCCCTGGGCCGACTGAGAGAAGACAGAGAGCAGAACGAAGGCCAGCAGGCAGAGACTCAGTCTGACTGACAACTGCATCCTGATACTGCAGAGAGGGGGGGCACACCTGGGGGAGGGGGGTCGGGGGGGGGGGGGGGGGGGGGGGGAGTGAGGTACGGCAGGACGGAAGAGAGAGGAGAGGAGGAGGAGGAAGAACAGAGGGGGAAGCCGAAGATGAGGGGGGAAGAGAGGAGGAAGAAAGAGGGGAGGAGAGGAAGGAGGGGGAGGAGAGTGAGGTGAAGAAGAAGAGAGGAGAGGAGGGAGCAGGGAGGGGAAAGAGGGGAGAGAGAAGGGAGGAGAGGGAGGAGAGGAGGGGAGAGAGGAGGGAGGAGAGGAGGGGAAAGAGGGGAGAGAGGAGGGAGGAGAGGGGAAAGAGGAAAAGAGCAGAAGGTTAAACACAGTGAGACACAGGATTCAATTAATGTATGAGAGAGAGAAAGAGAGAGGGAGACAGAGAGAGGGTTAAATGTGTATGTATAAGTGCATGCATGCGTGTGTGTGTGTGTGTGTGTGTGTGTGTGTGTGTGTGTGTGTGTGTGTGTGTGTGTGTGTGCGGTTCCACTCTCTGCATGCAGCAGCATGAAACCGCCTGCAAACAAAACCACACTGTTACCTCTAATTATTCCAATTTACTGTTTAGTTCTGGGCTTAAAGTGGTAATCCACAAGATCCACGGGTTTCTTGATTTTGGCAGCAGCTTTGGTGATAAGCGGTCATTGATTGATTGATTGATTGATTGGTTGATTAGTTCATTAAAGTGTCACACACACAAGCTGCCCAGCCCACATGCACTGACATGACAGAAACAAGTTACAGCATCATGAAAAAGAAAAAGATTCAGCAAACTCTGGAAACTTCCCTTTCTGAAACACACTTGAAGCTTCATAATCATCCAGCCAAACGTTAATTCGTAAAAACAGAAGTAATTTTGCTGTGCAACACATTTCTTAGATCAACAGTAGAACCTAAACTTAATCTCATTCTCAGTTTCTCCCAAATCACAGATCAGCAGATAATGTTCTTTCATCTTCAGGAGTTTTACTGAACATGTGTGTTCATGTGTTTGTTTCTGTCTTACATGTTCAGGCTACATGTGTGTTTTTTATTCTTTTCATTGTGAAGCACTTTGTACTTTGCGTAAGAAAAGTTCTACAGAAATAAAGTTTATTATAATTAGCTAACGTTGAACTCAATTTATGACTATATTTAGACATTTGCCAGCATATAAGTGGATGGAGGTGAAGCATATAAGGAAGTAATTGTTAACAAATTGTCAGTAATTGCTTAATGACTAAACACAATTAGATTTTTAATGAAAGAAAGCAGTTTAAATGTGATATTCTCTCAAAAAAGTAGGTAACCTGGGTCTCAACCTTGCCACTGTGTGTGTGTGTGTGTGTGTGTGTGTGTGTGTGTAAAGTCCTCTTATAGCTGCACCAAACCCGAGCCGTTCCTCCCTGCAGGTTCTTCAGCTGCAGGTTCAACTAACAGACCAATCGCCTCTAATTGGACTAACTGGTTTCCACTTAAACGGAGAAAACAGCCACGCAACACCAGCTAACACCGAAGAAATACTTTCTAATGAGGAGGCGGGAACCTGAGAGACTTGAGTGTGTCTCAGTTAAGACTCTGCAGGAATCTGACACCTTCCATTTCAAACTTTTGTATCTTCTGTCAGTTTTCGATTTCAGGTAATTTTCAGTGTTTTCTGGCTGTGAATGACACTTGAAATGTGGCAGCTCCCACATGTCAGCGTTAGCATAAACTGTACATCCAATAATATGACTGGAAGATGAGCAGAGATAAGATTTTATGACGACTGAGAAACTGACAGCAGCACTATCATCACTATAAAATCCTTATAATATTCCTATAATATCCCTATAGTGAGCTGTCTGTGGCTTTCTATAGTGAGTTTACAGTGACAGAGTTTACAGTTATCATACTTTGCAATTTTATTTCCTATGATATTACTGCAATATTCCTATAAAATTCCTACGGGAGCTTATCGTGCGTCTATGATTCCCAATAGTGAGTTTATAGTAAGATTATCACATGGTGTTTTTTATTCCTATAGGATATTTATCTATAGTTTACAGTTTTGTTGTGATACTGTGTTTGTATAGTGTCCTTCTAAAGTTTATTATAGGATCAATATAGATATTTTTAGGGTGATTTGCTTCAATATCTGCCCGATCAATCAAAGCGCGCTCTCACTACTTCTGAGGTGAATTCAGTAGTAACCAACAGCCAGTTTACGTATCTCATTACCGAAACCCTCTCTGTTTACAGTAAACAAGTTTCCTTTGATCGCATCTGAAACACAGGTGAGATTTCCACGTCGCGCCATCCGCAGCAGAGCGCGTGCAGAGCGGGGAGAGGTGTGGAAGCCCCGCAGGAAAAAGGAAAAAAAAAAAAAGCTAATTTTGCGGATAAACCTGCGTGAATAAACAGCGAGGATAAACAAACAGCTTTACCTTTTCAGAGCAGAAGTGTCCGGTCATCAGCTGATCCACCGGCCGCGGTCTGAACAGCTCCGGTCCCCAACGCGACTCTGACACTCTGTTCACAACTCTCTCCTCTCCCTCTCTCTCCCTCTGCCGACCAGGGTCAAGCTGCACAGAATAACACACGGCACTTCCTGTCACCACTTTCAAAATAAAACCTCGACTGACGATCATTATGTTGGGAAATAAAAAAAGACGGGAAAGCTGTAACCTCCAGTCAGTGGGCATCGTGAGGAAAATAATAATGATCAGTGGTGGAAGAAGTATTCAGATCTTTGACTTAAGTAAAAGTAGCAATACCACAGTGTAAAAATACTTTGTTACAAGTAAAAGTCCTGCATTCAAAATCTTACTTAAGTCAAAGTACAAAAGTATTAGCATCAAAATAAACTTAAAGTAGCAAAAGTAAAAGTAGTCATTATGCAGAATGGCCCATTTCAGAATCATATATATCATGTTATCGGACTATAATTATTGATGCATTAATGTGTTCATCACTTTAATGTTGCAGCTGGTAAAGGTGGAGCTAATTTTAATTACTTTATATACTGCTGGGTAGCTTAACCTATAAAAATATATCATAATTTATTAGTTGATTTATAATATATATTTTATATTTTTTATATATTTGTATTAATAACCTAAATCTGCAAAGTAACTAGTAACTAAAGCTGTCAAATAAATGTAGTGGAGTAAAAAGTACAATATTTCTTAAAGTTTTCTTGAAGTACAAAGTAGCATGAAATGGAAATACTCAAGTAAAGTAGAAGTACCTCTAAATTGTACTTAAGTACAGTACTTGAGTAAATGTACTTAGTTACATTCCACCACTGATAATGATGATGACAATAATAATCCTCCTCCTCCTCCTCATCATCATCATCATCAGTCATAACCATCATCATCATCATAAATAAATAATTAACCCCTCTATTCTCTATTCTTATCCATATCTTAGACATTACTATATCCATCGTTTCTACTGCAGCAACCTAATTTTCACACGGTGATCATTAAAGGTGCTATGTGTGTCATTTTAACATTAATAAATCATGACAACATTCATTTTGAGACATTCGTCTAATTACAGTAAACAAACCAGTCCATCAGCGGTCAGCCTGTCAGCCTCTACCAGCCTCTACTCTGCATCCTCCATTGTTTCTCCACCTGGTGGATCTGGAGGGAAATCTGCTGGATCTCTTTACGGCACAAAACAGGAAGAGGTTCTGTTCTTCCAGAGCAAACGGAGCTAAAGCTGAAAGAGTTTCTGGCAGCAGATGGTGGAAGGAGGGAAAGGAAGATGGAGAAATCACTTCAGTGAAACCAAAGAATCAAACATGCTCTTTGCAAGTTTGCACGTGGTTTTAATTTTGAAAACACTAGCACTAACAATTGTCTCCACCATGGGCTCATTTGTTAACGGTAGGCTAATTATACTAAGTTGTCACAATTACATTGACTTTACTGATTTAATATAGTGTTTAAAAATGCTACACATAGCACCTGTAAATGTGCTTTGTGTAGCCTTGTATATAACATGTTGCAGTAATTAGCATAGTAGAGTTTTAGTTAGGCTACACAAACATTTCTAGAGGCAGAAATAATCTGAATGGTTGAGTTAAACCTCAGTAGGGTGGAGCCAGAGAACTTGGTTCGTTTTTCTACTAACTGAAAAAATACAATCTATCCATAGTAAGTTATCTAGTTAGCTAGTTAGCCTAGCTGACCTTCAAGTTCAAACTAGCCATAGCCTACTAGCTTACAGCTGTCTAGGTAAGCTAGTTAGCTAGCTACTGACCTTCAACATCATGAATGAATGATCATTATTAATTAATTAAAACATTACGTCATTGCCATTTGTATTTTTTATTTAGCCTACATTTTGACCCGAGTTCCTTCTTTGCCACTCAAGTTTGCCAGTTGCAAAAAAGTTTTTTTTTTTTTTTTTTTTTATTGAAACTGAGGTTTAACTCAACCAATAAGATAACTTCTGCCTCCCAAGCAGCTCTGCTTCTGATAAATATGTGCATGACTGAAACTCCAATCTGCAGTAAAAATCACAGAACATCTGATTTATTTCCAGTGACCAATTCCACGCTTTTATTTTGAAGGCAGAGTCGCTTCACCTCCGGTCCTGCTGTGGCTGCGTGTGTCCAGCTTGACGCGGCTGGTCCTCTCTCAGTTGAGACTTGCAGCGGGGCTGATGGGTGTTTCCCGCTTCATTCACCTTCCATCCCTCCAGCTATTCATTCCTCCACCTCTTTAATCTGAGGCGAGGCAGCGCAAATATGTGTGTTGAGGCAGTAAGCAGGCAGTAAGCAGGCAGTAAGCAGGCAGGCAGGCAGGCAGGCAGGCAGGCAGGCAGACAGTAAGCAGGCAGCAAGCAGGCAGGCAGGCAGGCAGGCAGTAAGGAGGCAGGCAGCAGGCAGTAAGCAGGCAGCAAGCGGGCAGTAAGCAGGCAGGCAGCAAGCAGGCAGCAAGCAGACAGGCAGTAAGCAGGCAGGCAGGCAGCAAGTGGGCAGTAAGCAGGCAGGTAGTAAGCAGGCAGCAAGCGGGCAGTAAGCAGGCAGGCAGTAAGCAGGCAGCAGGCAGGCAGGCAGGCAGCAAGTGGGCAGTAAGCAGGCAGGTAGTGAGCAGGCAGCAAGCGGGCAGTAAGCAGGCAGGCAGGCAGCAAGTGGGCAGTAAGCAGGCAGCAAGCAGGCAGGCAGTAAGCAGGCAGCAAGTGGGCAGTAAGCAGGCAGCAAGCAGGCAGGCAGTAAGCGGGCAGGCAGGCAGTAAGCAGGCAGGCAGCAAGTGGGCAGTAAGCAGGCAGGCAGTAAGCAGGCAGGCAGCAAGTGGGCAGTAAGCAGGCAGTAAGCAGGCAGGCAGGCAGTAAGCAGGCAGTAAGCAGGCAGGCAGCAAGTGGGCAGTAAGCAGGCAGGCAGACAGTAAGCAGGCAGTAAGCAGGCAGTAAGCAGGCAGGCAGACAGTAAGCAGGCAGTAAGCAGGCAGGCAGCAAGTGGGCAGTAAGCAGGCAGGCAGTAAGCAGGCAGGCAGACAGTAAGCAGGCAGGCAGTAAGCAGGCAGGCAGCAAGTGGGCAGTAAGCAGGCAGGCAGTAAGCAGGCAGGCAGACAGTAAGCAGGCAGGCAGTAAGCAGGCAGGCAGCAAGCACGCAGGCAGGCAGGCAGTAAGCAGGCAGGCAGCAAGTGGGCAGCAAGCAGGCAGGCAGACAGCAGGGAGGCAGACAGGTAGCGTGGCTGGCTGGCTGCAGGGCTCAGATCTGTATCTCTGTCACCCTGCAGGCTGGATGTGACACCCTGGGGTCCTGTCTCTGCCTCTGCCTCTGCCTCTGTCTCTGTCTCTGTCTCTGCCTCTGCCTCTGCCTCTGCCTCTGCCTCTGCCTCTTCCTCTGCCTCTTCCTCTGCCTCTGCCTCTGCCTCTTCCTCTGCCTCTTCCTCTGCCTCTGCCTCTGCCTCTGCCTCTGCCTCTGCCTCTGCCTCTGCCTCTTCCTCTGCCTCTGAGCAGGTGGCTGGTTGTGAAACTCAGCTGAGGAGGGAAAAGCACCAAAACCAGCAAGAATATAGTTTCCCCACATTTTTTAGTCTGAAATATGTCTTTATGTGGTAAATTGAGAGTATACCAGCTGCATTGAACTGATGTGAGATATATGGGTGGAGGATATTTTAAGGGGAAAAGCATAAGTGTTTTTCCAGTATATATAATTGATACAAATCTTTTTATTTACCTCTACATCACTGCTTTTATCCATGTTGAAAAGGGAAAATCAAACTAAAGTTCTGCATTTATTATCAATACAAAGTCTCACAGTATCCTTTAAAAAAGTAATATACTTTATTTTCAGACATATTGTAGAGTCATGTTGTTGTAATGGTGGTTATGTTACTCAATTATCTGCTGTTTAAAATCTCTGAGGAGATGAGAGGAAAACTTAAATTGAACACAAACTGGTTGGTTGTTTTCTTAGTTTTTGTTTTGCATTTTAATTTGCTTCTGCATGTAGTGAGGTGGCCCTCCAGTGACAGACACACACACACACACACACACACTCTCTCCTCTTGGTGACACTATAACAGTCGATGCCAGGCTCAAACAGATTTGTGCATCAACACTTGAAAAGAGATTTACTCCTGCAGCAGCACTTTGTTTTAAAGGGGCATACCGCTCAGTTTAACTGCTCACATTTCTATTTCTCGTGGCCTCAGGAAGCAGAACGGAGAATATTTGCAGTTTTGTTCCAAAATGAGATCTTCCATCGTTTGGAAAAAAAATTGCAGATTGGAGTTTTATGCTGCCTTCAAGTGCTCCTCCGACTCTCCTGCTTCTGACATCGGCAGTCGTAAATGCAACTTGTGAGGCATTAAAGTGCTTCTGGTCAGAAATAAGAACTAAATAGACGCCATAATAGAAGTAGTTTTTTGCTGGCCGATGTACTTTAGGAGTCAAGCAGCACAGAGCTACTTTGTCTTGCGGTGGCAGAATGAAGGGGAGAAAATCCATGTCAGACATGTGATGGATATGATGATTTATTAAAAACAAAAACTGTATGACACTAAAACAGTTAAACAGAGAGGAAATACTGTAGAAACAGAGCAACACTAATTAATTACATGGGATGCTAAACAATAACTTAAGTAAAATGACATCATAGTTACCATCAGTTATTGACATGCTGACATGCTCCGCCCCCTGAACCTCACATCTTTCCCAGTCTATTTATGAATTTTCTCGGTCGCTCATGTACGATAAATTCACAGTTACAGTATTTCCGACAGCACTTGAAGGCAGCGTTTAACATTTCTCAGAGGCGGAGCTGCTGTGAAGCCAGAAAAGATCTCATTGGTTCAGTTAAGCCTCAGTGGGCGGAGCCAAAGAAACTGTTTTCAGAGCTTTATAGCTAATTGGCAACCTTGAATGGCAAAGAAGGAACTCTGGCCAAAATATGATTAAAACATAAATGAAATAACTTCTGTTTTCATTCATTCATGCTTATGGTATTCCTGGTGTTGAAGGTCAGCAGCTAGCTAACTAGCTTACCTAGATAGCTATAGGCTAGTATGGCTACTTTGAACTTGAAGGTCAGCTAGCTAACTAGCTAACCTAGATAACTTAGTATGGTAGATTGTATTCTTTCAGTTAGCAGCAAAGCGCGAGGCTTCATAATATTAGCTTCCTCCTCTCTTACCTCTTCTCTTTTTCACTGAGCTTCAGTCTAATGTTACTTAGCCAGAAAAACTGTGGTTCTTTGGCTCCGCCCACTGAGGTTTAACTCAACCAATGAGATCTTTTCTGGCTTCACAGCAGCTCTGCTTCTGCAAAATGTTTGTAGAACTAAAACTCCAGTCTGTGAAAGACTGACGCCTACTCATGCAGAGTGATTGCTGGCATAAAAATAAAGCATATTATGGATTAATATTAAAGTTATGACTCATCGTAACACCTCTGCTTACTAAATAATTGTGTTTTTGAGAGTCATCTGAGCTTTGGAATTTTTGACTGACAACATTTTTTTTTATCATGGATATAGTGTTTTTCAATCAAACCCTGTCCTGTGAATATGAGCGTAGTCTCTTCCATATTTATAAACCAGACAGGTGTGATGTGAGACTGGTGTAGAGCCTGACAGAGAATGGGAGACAGAGGATCTGTAAACTAAGAGTCAAATTAATTTCATATCAGATTTTTATCAGATTTCTATCAGTTCCTAAGCAGAAACCGTGACACTGTTCCCATCATCGGTACAGTCACAGTGACATGCCTTGATTCTGACTGAATGGAAGATAATGTGGATGGGATGGGTTGTGTGTGTGTGTGTGTGTGTGTGTGTGTGAGAGAGAGAGAGAGAGAGAGAGAGAGAGGAAAGTAAAGTTGCATAGAAGCAGAATGAAAATGCTATCTATCTATCTATCTATCTTAGAGTAATCCTTACATTTAGAAGGATACTATACAAATATCACAGCTAAACAATCAGTCCATGTAGGAAGTGATTTTTCATTAAAGATCTGTCCATCTTTTTTAGCCATTAAATAGTCATGATATTCTTTGAATGACAATGTTTGCTGTATAAAGAAATCTGAGTGTATTAGATGACATGAAACTTAAAAGAGTGTATACAAGAGTGAGATGTTCCTACCTTCTGCTGTTGGGACGGGACGTTTTGCCAAAAGGAAACACCGCTTCACTAAAATCAATTTAATTTGTGTTCCCTCATAAAGTTTGAGAGGCAAGATTGATTTCTGAGGGGAACATTAATATTTTATTGTCTTTTTTTTATATCTTTATTGCATTCTGCAGGATTGCACTGCTGACAACAGCACTATATCCTGCAGGAGATTAATAAAGCGTCTGTCTGCATCGGTCGGATAGTGAACTGAAGTCGGTCATGAAGTAGATGTTCACAGGTTTGGCCAGTAGGAGGCAGCACATGGCAAGTGAGCCTTGGTTTCTCTAAGGCTTCAGAAACTCTCAGGATCTCTCATCACTCATATTAAAGGTCCCATATTCTCCACTTTTATTTTATTTTTTTCTGTCTTGTGGTCCATTCAAAGCTGTGTGTGTGGTGTCATGTACCAAAAACACTCTCAATCCATTTTGACACCAGCATCTCTCTGAGCCTTACCAAGAACATGCTGTTTCTGTCGCCGTGTCTTTAAGGCTTCATTAATATTAACGACCCCTCTGTTCCGATTGGCTATCCGTTTCGAGAGTGAAACGTGAGACGCCGCGGCCCAGCGGCTACAGGTAGGGAAAACTCTCCGGTAATAAACAATGACAACCGCTCAACCGCTTTGAAAAAAACACTTTGTTAGTCTATTATTTCTTACAAAAATGATAATGAGCGAACCTTTGTGACGCCACAAAGTTACGGAAGTCCAAACGGCTCGTTTAGAGGCTCGCTTTTCTAATATGGATTGTGTGGATTTAGGCAAGGCAAGGCAAGGCAAATTTATTTATATAGCACATTTCATACCCAAAGGCAACCCAAGGTGCTTTACAGAGTACACAGGCAAAAGCACAAGAAACAAATGATAAAAACATTAAAAGCAAGCAAGCAAAAGCACATAGAATAAAAACAATAAAAGCAAACAGGCAAATGTACACAGAATATTTTTAAAAAAAAAGTTAGTATAAAAGAAAATTAATTAAAAGCAATGGTAAACAGGTAGGTCTTTAGCTTGGATTTGAAAGTAGTCAGCATTGGCTCAAGTCTCAGCTCCACTGGCAATTTGTTCCACATTTGAGCAGCATGGAAGCTAAAGGCAGCTTCACCATGTTTTGTTTTTACTCTGGGAACAGTCAGTAATCCAGAACCAGCCGACCTAAGAGGTCTGCAAGGTTCGTATTGGGTTATGAGATCTGATAAGTATCTTGGACCTAAACCGTTCAATGATTTATGGACAAGTAATAGAATTTTGAAATTGATTCTGTGAGAAACAGGTAGCCAATGTAGTGCTCTGAGAACTGGAGTTATATGCTGGTATTTTTTGGTCCTTGATACAACCCTGGCAGCCGCATTCTGGATGAGCTGAAGCTGTCTGATTGCTGTCTTAGACAGACCTGTAAACAGTCCGTTGCAGTAGTCCAGCCTGCTAGAGATAAAAGCATGCACAAGTTTCTCTAGGTCATGTTTTGACATCAAGTCTCTGATCCTTACAATATTTTTAAGGTGATAAAAGGCTGATTTTGTTATTGATTTAATGTGACTACTGAAATTTAGGTCTGAATCCAGGATAACACCGAGGTTTCTAGCTTGATTTTTGCTCTTCAAGGACAGACTATTAAGGTGAGCAGAGACTCTAACTCTTTCTTCTTTGGCCCAAAAAACAATGACTTCAGTTTTGTCTTCATTTAACTGGAGAAAATTTTGGAACATCCAGCTACTAATTTGTTTAATGCATTGTCCCAGGGAGTCTATTGAACTGTATTTGTTAGGTGACACGGCTATATATATTTGCGTATCATCTGCATACATGTGATATGAAACCATAAAATTTTGAATAATATCAGCTAATGGGAGTATGTAAAGATTGAATAACAGAGGTCCGAGAATTGACCCTTGCGGAACTCCACATGTTGTTGGGAGACGCTCTGATGTACAGCTACCGATTGATACAAAATAGTCTCTGTCCTGAAGGTAGGACTTGAACCAATTTAGGACCATGTTAGAGAGACCAAACCAGTGTTCAAGTCTGTCTATTAATATATTGTGGTCAACCGTATCAAATGCAGCAGTAAGGTCCAATAACACGAGGACAGAGACTTTACCAGAATCTATGTTGATATTAATGTCATTCAGAACCTTGATAAGAGCAGTCTCGGTTCTGTGGTGGGGCCTAAAGCCAGACTGGAAAATGTCAAGGTAGTTATTTACTGCCAGAAAGTTGCTGAGTTGTCTAAAGACAAGACAATTTAGTTGGCGAACGTGCGTTTTGATGCTTTCACCATGTTTAGATAGGCCATCCAACTCCTTTATCATCACAGAGGCAAGGGGAGTCCTGTTTTACACCATATGGGACCTTTAAAACTGCAATATACAACATTTTTTACATTAAAATAACAATAAATAGATAGGATTCTACATTATCAGTCTGTGTGTTCAAGGCCTAAAATCCCCAAATTTTCCTGACATTGTCTTTTCAATGATCAGGACATTTTGGGGCGTAAACAATACCCATCTACTCTCTTGGGATTCAAACCGATGACCTTTTGATCACAAGCCCGCTACCGCAAACCGCTTGTTTACATTCCATCCATCCAGCCATGAGCCATGAGCCATGAGCCCCAGCCGCAGCACAACACGCTGAGGTCGGCCTCCATGTTACAGCGATCAACATCAATCTAGAAACACATTTACACAGCTGCAGCCAAAGTACTGTGTGCTGTTTCATGTCTGTCATCATCACTCCTTCAGATCAGTTCAGCGCCGTCTTGAGTGTTGATTTCTTCTGGGATAAATCAGCTGCAGCACGGCCGCCTGAACATCCACTAACCACATTTCATAACATTGAGTTGCACCCGGGCCCTATTTGCATGAGCCATGTCTTTCTCCTCTTCCCCTTACAAATGCTTCTTTTGGTCGTTGTTACGGAAGTGAATTTCACAAGTGAATCAATAAGGGATCAGAGCGTTCACCGGTCTTTTCCAGGAAAACAGCTGCTGTCTGATTTAAAGAGAGCAGTGACAGAGGACAGACTGCAAAAACCAGGAGGATCCGTCATCAGGACAATATTTATAGTAACTAAACTTTACTATTGAAAACCATTTCAGAATCAGAATCAGCTTTATTGGCAATGTACACATACAAGGAATTTGTTTTTTGTTGCTCTCAATGTACTTACATAGAATAGATCGCTAAAAATAAGGACAACAAGATGAACAGAGGTAAACCTAAACATTTAACTACTATGTACAAATATGCATATATCTATATATATATAGATATATATAAAGTTTGTTTGTTGTATAATCCTCTCCCTATCTTTCTGTATATCAGTTCAAAACAGTTTGAACATGTTTCATGATGCCTTAACATTATGTTGTGTAAATTGTGTGGTTGATGTTGGGTTGGACTCCTGCATGTCGCTGTCCATCAAATGCTCCCAGGTGCTAACCCCCCTGTCTGGCGGCCATCTTGGAGGTCCTCAGCTCTGTGAACAGCTGACTGTGTTTCTGTCGTCTCAACAGAATTGAACAGACGGTTAATTTCTGTCTGTTTCTGACTGAACTGATCATTTCATCACTGATCCATCTGATTGATTTAGTGTTTAGATAATGTCAGCTTGTTAGCTAGCTAACCATAGCATCTGGTCAGCTAACCATCACTGTCTTGTTGTTAACACATCTGATTAGCACACTAGCTAACGTATCTAGTAGCAGCTAGCGTTAGCGTGTTCACATTAACATCAGTGTGCTTGCTGGCTAGTTAGCTAGCTAACAGTTTGTTCAGGTTAACTGAGCTGACTCTTCTCAAGCTACAACTCTTCATGTTTTGGAGTAGAGACTAGGGCTAAAGACAAGACAATTTACTGTGTCACAGTAACCTACATTTGGAAACAAATCCACCTTATCACACTATTCACTTTTACTGAGGACGTTACTGAATGGATCTACAGCCACATCACAACAAGCTGACTCAGCTAGCTCTGTTTCTTCCAGTTATATATTTAGTCATTACTTATACAGCCAGTTCTCCAGTGTTCCTCCATGATGGCACCAGACTTGGTTGCTAGGAGATTTCTGATGCAATAACTGTCATGCCTCTGCACATTGTTGCATAACCCAAGGTGTTTTCTCCAGTTCATCTCCCTCCACGTTTTGTGCTGAATGTGTCTCTACAAGCTCGGAGAGAAGGCAGTTCAGCTGGGAATTCTCTAAAATCCTCTGGAACCTTCAGGAATGCAGACGGTCCGTCCAGCTCATCACCGAGATGAGAGGAGAGAACCGATGAAGAAACATCTGATGAAAAAATAAATTACCTGATGAATCCCTCTGTTTTTTATTGGGACATTTTAGTTTTATTGCAAGTCTCCCTGTAGGGTTAAAGATGAGGTTAAGCTAAAAGATAGGAGTTATGAAAATAACAGTTATTAGGAAAAGGGGCATGGCTTTGAGGAATGCTGCTGTAGCCAGAACCAACACACACTAATGCAAGTATAAAACCAGCAAAAGCACAAATTACTGAGCTAATCCCCACCTTTAATAACCAACAACCAATCACCTTGGTTGTAATTATTAAAGCTGAACTATACAAGATTTTTCATGTAAAAATTAAATTCTGGCGTTGGGTATGATCACTGGAAATCGTCTCCATAAACAAGAAGTGACAAAACAAAATAAAAACAAAACGTTTACCTTGTTTTTGCTATTTTTGGGTAGTTATGTTTTTTTAAGCTCATCTTTTTGGCATTTCTGCTTTATTGGAAATTTGCAGTAGAGAGACAGGAAAGACAGAGGGGATGACATGGAGGAACTGATCTGAGGTCTGACTGAGTTACTGAAAGAGTTTTTACATTAAATATATGAACTGATCTGAGGTCTGATTCTGAGTTACTGAAGGAGTCTTTACATCAGATATCTGAACTGATCTGAGGTCAGACTGATATATGAACTGATCTGAGGTCTGTGGGAGGCAGGGCGGCAAAGTGGTCCAGTGGCAGGAGGACTTGGTGATTTATTGTCTCAACCAGCTGAAAATAAAACAGAAAGTTATTGATACCTGCTGTTATGACAGATTGGTTTAAAGCAGTGGTTCTCAACGTGGGGTCCGGGGACCACCAGTGGTCCTTGAGGGAGTTCCAGGGGGTGCACAGCAAACTGATAAATTGTTAAACTACATTATTTAATTTACAAGAAGTTAACACAATTAGAGAATGTAGAAGAATGACTATTTTGATCATAGTTTTACTGTTATCTCTCGACCTACAATACAGACAGTCATGGAATTCTGGACAAAATCATATCTAACAACAAAAATATTCACAGATTTGGGTTCGAGAGACAAAATCTCATCAAATGGGGGTCTGTGACTCTAATGTGAACTAAATTAGGGTCCTTGACAAAAAGGTTGAGACACTGGTTTAAAGATTGGTTTTGGTCGGTGCTTCTGTGTTTTAGACATCAGTTTTGAGTTGACACTCTGGTGTGGGTGTGAGTGTGTGTGTGTGTGTTTGTGTGTGTGTGTGTGTGTGTGTGTGTGTGTGTGTGTGTGTGTGTGTGTGTGTGTGTGTGTGTGTGTGTGGGAAGACACGCTGAACAGCAGGTTCAGAGCCCACAAGCTGCACTGATTTAAATATCAACTTCTTTTATGTCTTTTTTTCATGTCACCCTAACCCAGGCTGTTTCCCTAATAAAGGCTGAATGAATGAATGAATGAATGACTGACTGAATGAATGAATGAATGATCTCTATGCTGAACTGGCTAGTACTCCAAACTCTATGCTATTTTTTTTTGTTCTGCACTGCCAATGCAACTTGATCTTTATTGTCTTTTCATGCATTTTAATTCTTTATTTATTCTTTCTTCTTATACACTTTATGTCCTTTTATTTGTTTTTTTTTATTTATCTCTATTTCTTCTTATAGGCCTATATCTTGTGTAAAGCACCCTTGCCTTTGTGTATGGCATGTGCTGTACTTACCTTCCCTAAACAGTAAATACTGAATTCAGTAGTAAAACATGTAAACGTATGATGAGTTGACCTGTGGTGACCTCTGACCTCTGGCTGCAGCTGTCCATGCTGTTGAACCTCACTGTGACCTCACTGTGACCTCACTGTGACCTCACTGTGACCTCACTGTGACCTGACCCCACGACCTCTGACCTTTTTTATGAGCCGACTAATAACACCAATCACTGAGAGGATTCCCTCTGTGTGACAGTGAGTTACTCTCTCTTTCTTTCTTTCTTTCTTTCTTTCTTCCTGTCTTTCTTTCTTTCCTTCTTTCCTTCTTTCTTTCTTTCTTTCTTTCTTTCTTTCTTTCTTTCCTTCTCTCCTTTCTTTGTCTTTCTTTCTTTCTTTCTTTCTTTCTTTCTTTCTTTCTTCCTGTCTTTCTTTCTTTCCTTCTTTCTTTCTTTCTTTCTTTCTTTCTTTCCTTCTTTCTTTCTTTCTTTCTTTCTTTTTCGAAGCAGGCAGCAGCTGGACGACTGCAGACAAGTTTCACTCTGGTTTGATATTTAGGTTTTCAGCGTTGGTTCAATGTTTGCTGGATTCCTTTTTTCTTTCCTTCCATCTGTATTTTTGTTGATTTCATCCCCAGTAAAAAGCAAGAAAAAAGGGGAAAGAGAGAGAGAGATAAAGGAGAGATAACGAGCGAGGGAGAGGAGAATCATCGGCTCAGTACAGAGACAAAAAAAATGGACAAATTCCAAAACATTCATCTTGTGTCATCATAACTCTAGCTTTAAACTCACACAGAGTAACCAAGTTAATCTCACTGATAACAAACAGTAAACACAGCACAGCAGAGATCTGAACATGATGGACAACTCACACACACACACACACACACACACACACACACACACACACACTGCCACCATCTGGTGAAACTGCAAACTACCCTGTCAGAAAAGATAAATATTCACCACTAGTTTATGTTTTGCTCACTAGTCACTCTTCAGCCAGTTACTAATCACTGTTGTAGTTTTACTAGTTGCTATACAGTAGATGCTAGTACTGATTTCATAGATAAGTGACAATTATTTTTGCAGATCACTTTTCTCTTTATAACAGGGTCAATTTAATAAATACTATCAATTATTTTATAGATACTAGTGACTAATGTCATTTTTACCTGGCACTTTTGAGTTCTGACTAGCAAAAAATATTCATTTTTATTGACTCCTATGGGGCTACACATTTACATTTTTCATTACCCACTAGTCGCTATTTAAATGACAACTAGTTGCCAATCCAATTCTGGTAGTTACTGTATTATGCATATGTTACTAGTCAGTATTTATTTACAGTAAATGCCACATTACGTAAAGTCATGATCCAGAATATAGAGAGAATATAACCAGGATCTAACTTCACTTCATGAGTATTTTCTCTCCTTTAAAACTACTATTACTAACTACTATTGTCTTGGTGGTTCCTGTATCTTGTACTTGTATCTCCATTTTATTGCTTTCTTGTGTTTTGGCACACTTTTATTTAAAGTTCCATCTGTTTTTAATTGTATCTCTGTTTGTTTGTGTGCTTTTAGTTGTACCTGTTAACGTCATATATTACCTTTTATTCCTATTTTCTATTATTGCTACTTTTGGATTTTATTGTATGTAAAGCACTTTGTAAACATTGTTTTTAGAAAATAAAGTTATTATTATTATTATTATTATTATTATTATTATTACTACTACTATATAAAACTATTACACTCAATTGGGCACAAATTGGCACAAATGTGTTTACAACACAAATCAATAGAGAAAACAGATAATACCATAATTGTGATGAGAGTTGCATTTTGAAATACCGCTGTGATACCAACTTATCTGTGGAAAGAACAAAAAAAAAAAAGTGAGGTTGAATTAGAGGTGTGGATCTGTCACATGACTCAATGTTGTAAACACAACAAGTCAATCTGAAACGTTCAAACCCTCCGGTCAAATCTGGATTGTGATTTTACAGCTGTGAGTATCAGAGTATCGTTAGTCATCAGGTAATACTGAACCTTTACTGCAGTTTAAAGTTCCTGCTGTGACGCGGTTTCATCACACACTTCTTCTTCTGTTGAATTTTCAACGTAAACAGGAAGTTGTAATTTTTTCAGGGTGAATGATGTTGATCCTGGAAGTGACCGGGTGAGCTGCTGTTGCTGCTGTTTAGGAGGAAGTTTTGTATTTCGCTTTTTAAGTTTTGTTTCCGTCACTTCCTGTTTGTGTGGAAGATTTCCTGCCAGCGATCATATACCAGACAGCAGAATTTAATTTGGGCAAACAGAGTGAATCTACTGCGTCTCAATTAGTGCGGATGAGACGCTCCACTCTGCTGCAGAAACACTCTGTGATTTAGACTGAGAAGACAGAGGGATTATTACATCAAAATCTTGTCATATGTACTGTTATGTTTACCTGTTGTTTTTTTTGTTTTTTTATAATTATTTTTATTAGGGACCAGCATGGCAATGGACAGATGTAGTTACAGATGTTTAGTCTCTCATTTTTTTTCCTTCCCTCCCCTCACATCAGGTTTTTTAGCTCCGTTTGCTCTGGAAGAACAGAACCTCTTCCTGTTTTGTGCCGTAAAGCAACTGTACTGTAATGGATACTAATTCAAAATGACTGTGGTAACGATTTGTTCATGTTAAGCATTCAGGCTCTAACATCCTCTGCTCCAATTAACCGGTCATGGCCGCTTTAATTTATCAAACATGAAAAGTAATGTTGTATTGATTAAAAAGCACAGAGGCTTGAGTAATGAGTAAACATCATATTTTAATAGACATTGCAGACAAAGGCACATAATATGTACATAATCATAACAGATACATTTCTACTTTTGGTCTGTTGATTGATCTGAAATACAGTATTCCAATAACGTTACTGTTCAGTGTGATGTCAGTGTAATAGTAATATCAGTGTGTTTCCCATCTTCCTATCAAGTGCTATTATGAGACACAAATCAGTGAAGTGCTTGGACATGAAAATCATATTAACTGACATACTGAGGTTACATTAATTAACACAAAATGTGGGGTTCAACATGGGGTTTCAATACTTGATATTCATTTCTAATATACAGTAAACTTCACAACACGTTCAGTAACACCGTTACATTACAAACATAACAAACATTACAACTCCCAGCTTCAATTGTGTATTGAAATGCACACAAAGCGTGATGTGACTGTGCATTTAAACTTATTTTTTTAAATTATTTTGTGTGGTGCAGTAAAGCATCATGAGCAGATTCTAAACACACTGTGCATGATAATTATTATAATCAGAGATCATGATATACACATGCAAAAAATGTAGTGTGTTGAATACTTTACGGGGCAGTTACTGACATGGTATAAAACTGAAGGTAATTTCCTGATGCTTTGTCTTGATGACGATTGATAAGTCATGTAGGCATAGAGGTTTGTTGCTATACTGAAGTATGATAAAATAATATTTCTATTTTCTATTATTAGCCTTACTTACCTATTTTTATCTTTTGTTTTGTCTTTCTTTCCTTTTTAATGTAATTTTACTAGACAAATCATGTACTTTTTGTGTTTTATGTGAAGCACATTGAATTTTTCTTGTGTATGAAATGAAATGCTTTTTGCCTTGATGATGTTTGATGATTATATTGTAAGAAAAGTTTATCCCTCCCTCTAATGGGCTTATAATCTGCTTTAATGCATCACAGTGCACCTCAAGTACATGCTGCCTCTGTTTTCAAGGAGAGTATGAAGTGACTTTCAGCCTGTATGCTAAATTTCTGACTCAGTCCTTGCAGCAGGCATCTCAGTATTCTGTATTGCAAAACAACAAGATTTGATTCATCTAGCTAACTGCCTCCACGACAATCACCATTAAGAATCGAAGAGGAACCAAGAGACTCGTAGATCCTCCAAAATCACTCTGTAGATAGCAAACCTCTCCCTGCTGAGAGATATTTCATGAGACAAATTCTAGAAATACGCACACATGCACAAACATACACATGAACAAACTGTAAAAATATTGTAGATAAAAAGTATAAAAGGAAGAGAATAAGAGAACCAAAAGAACAGGAACTGGCTTCAGCACAGATTCAATAACAAAGCACTTCAGCAGAGTGCAGTTCCTCTCCGATCCGCCTCACACTTCTTCACACTTCACACTTCCTTTCTGGGAATCGGCGGCCATCGCACAGAGTGGATGGAAAAGTAAACACAGCGGAGGAGGAGGCACGTGTGTGTGAGCGTGCAGTGTCCCTGTGTGCAGGTGATGTGTGTGTGTGTGTGTGTGTGTGTGTGGAGGAGGCAATGAGGTGGCACACAGGTTAAAAGTCCAAGTCAAGAAAACACCGACTGTTGGACCGATGTCAACATGTTTGTTAGCAGAGAGTCTGAAATCCACCTGTATCGTAAAGGAAATAATCTGCAACATTTTCACATAAATAAATGTCTGTTCATCTGCTTTCTATCACCAGTTGATGTAACACAACAGTGATCCAACCTATATCCAGTTCATAAAGCTTTTCCATTGTCTGTTCTAAACAGCCGGAGTCTGGCAGCTCTTTCCGGTTTGTTTGGAATCAACAGAAGAAGAAGAGCTGGGTAGTTAGCATGAGCAGCGATAGCCACCATGGCTGAACAGACAGAGAGAAGAGAAACTCAAACTGTATCAACAGAAAATCCAAGCTCTGCCCACACTGTTTGATTGACAGGTGATCTGTGGGAGGTGCAGTGCAGAAACACCACAGCAGTGAACGCTTAGCAAGAAACAAAAAACAAAAAATAGGATCTGGCAGATTAACATTTCAAGAGGAAAATCCTGCAGACAGGGAGTCGCTCCTGCACATCAGAACATCATACTGATGCAGAGATTTCCTGTGTGCGGGATGTTCTTCTTCTTCTTCTGCTGGATGATTTAAAGTTGGAGGTTCAGACTGATCCCAGCACCTTCATATCTTCACAGAGGTGACACTCTGAATACTCGGCCCCCCTTTCAGGATTCAAAAGTGTTGGTGTGCGACTCCCAAGTTTGGATCTGGAGTCGATTCCAACTCTGATTTTAACTGTGGGAGTCACTGGAATCGACTCCTTGATTCCTATAGATAAACCCACAGGAAGCTACATTTGAGACTGCTGTGCATGCAGCACCCAAACAGTAATTTCACGTCACCAGACCTTGGTCTCAAACTCACGGAGGTCTGGAGAACTTCTCGTCAGAAAATGTTGGATATCGAGACCTTGCAGAGCCAGAGGCAGCCATTAGATTGGCTCCAAGTTTGGAAACCCACACCCCAGAAACGGCACCTCTGGTTTGTCTTTCTCGCCATTGCTCCCCCTTTATTGGTTTGAAGCATGATGTCTGCCCACAGTGGCTCTGCTCCTTTTCTATCCAACTGTTCTGCTTGAATTTCTCCAGACCTCCGTTTGTTTGACACGGAAAACCCAAAAGGCTGTGGTGCCGTAGCAACACCTTTGTGAGGAAATAGCCTAAAGCTAACAAACACAAACAAAAAAGTCAGAATCGACAGATACCGAGGGTCGACTCTGTTCAGTTTCGACTACCGGAGCCGACCCGACTCTCAAGCTTGTCGACTCTTTTCGGGTCGGTCCTCCACCGCTATTCAAAACTTGAGCCATTACACACGCCCAACTCATTATTCAGAAGATGTGGCTGCCTGTGAAAGGGCCTCGAAGGACAAGGTGTTGTCTTCAGTCAAGAAATCTGACCAGTAAAAGACGCCTTCCAACAGTAATTTAAGAATAGAGTCGGTTCCTATGCAATCGCTAACCAGGGAGAGAGTCTTTTTTTCTTTCTCGCTGTACCCTGATACATCCTTGTGCTTTTTCAGTCCTTTGACAAAAACGTTTCAGACAGTACACATGCGTTAGAAACTGTTTCATAAAAGCCAGAACACCAGAGGGGGCGTTCTTGGGCTCCAAGGTGATGCGGTTAGCTACAAGTTGCCAGGATATGCTAAAGTCCCCGTGACTCGTACCGTCCATCCATCTGCATTTCCTCCTTCCTCTTCTTCTTCAGTGGTCCGTCTCCTCCATCACCTCCATCACCACGGTTCTGGGTCCGGTTAGGATCAGGTGGCTGACGGTCCGGTAGTCCAGGTGGAGAACGTTCAGACCGTTGACCGACACCACGAACTGACAAACCTGCAGGTGAAGGAGGTGAAGAAGGAAACATCGAGAGGAGCGACAGGGAGAGAAAGAGAGAGTTAGAGCCAATGTTTGCACAAAGCCAATTCTCCAGTGGACCTTCAAGGTAGCTTGGACAGTTCTTCTGCCAAACGTCTAACAACATCTAGATGTAGTCGTCATAGAAGTGACACATTCTACAGGCTTGTTTTCAGTGCGCTGCTGCTCCACCCATGAGAGAAATTGTTCAGAAAACTGCAGTGCCAGGACATGATAGATGTAAACTGGATGAACTTCTATAATGGCTAATAGTGTATTCAAAATCTGGAAACATCCCAAATTCCCAAAAAACTAATTTCTGTGGGTGCTCCGCAAGCTTTCCACGGACAGGGACAAACAGGAACAGTCCAAGTTCAACTTCAAGCTGAACAAGCACAAAATTTTGACAATATCATATTATGGCATGGTAAAAAAATCATATGAAAAACCAGATTTGGAAACTGTTGGAACTGATATAAGAAAGATAGTTAACTCCTGATTTCACAAAATGCTGCAGGCAGCAGCTCTGGACGATTGCGGAACTTTCAGTTTTTTGGTGCTGTATTTACACGGGTCTGAATGCGTGACTCGCTTTAAGAACTACATTTCCCATGATGCCTACCTTCATCCCGGCAGCAGCAGCGGGGCCGCAGGGCTCCACAGCCTGGATGTGACACGGCCGGTTTCCTCTGACCACGAAGCCCCAGCCCACCGCATCGCCCACGATCTGAGGACACAGACTTTTCAGTGAAGGTGGAAAAAACAGATACCTGCACAATGGATTGGTACTCTTCTAGTGGTTTCTATTCATCAATGTTTCAACCTCAACTGTGCTGAATAAAATACAAAAGACAGCATCAACCCACTGTGCAGCAGGCTCCTCTGTTATCTATTTCATTCTTTTCTTACAACTGCTCTATCGATTTTCAGCAGGAAAATCATTCACACAGGTTGGGAAATACTGTGAAAATAGTGGCAATGGAACAGTGTTTTGCAACAGAGAAATACGTGGGAGAGCTGGGTTTTGTTAAATAAGAACTATTGTCAGGTAAAAATGTGTGTTGAGAAAGCTTTGGGCTGATGAAACCTGTTCAAACTGAACCGTATAATTTCAAAACTGCGTGTGCATTGAATGACAAAATAAACCTTTTCTTTCTTTCGAGAAAACTTTTTCGGATAATCTCTCTGCCTGCCTCCATGAAAAAAAGTATTTTTCCATTCCATGACCATCTGTTAGAAAAGGTTAAAGGGATAGTTCACACAAAAAAATCAAATTCAGTCATTATCTACTCCAGTACGAAATCAGATGATTGTTTTTTCTTCATACACCTTACCAGCAGTTCTCCAGGTCAGGCCTTTCTTCCAAACTATTGCAGTAAATGCAGTTAATTATTCAAAAAGGACAAAAAAATGTCCATAAATGTCTCCATACAGAAGGTGGGAAGCTGAATAGAACGGAGTAAAGACTCGATTTGCATTAAATAATTGGTAAAATTCAATTTTTTTTCCACTTATGGACATTTTTTGGAACTTTTTGAACATTGAATTGTTTTGGAATTTTTTGGACATGGAACTGCTGGTAAGTCGTATGAAGAAAAAAACACTCATTCAATTTTGTGCTGGCATGAGGATGAGTGGATAACGACCGAACGTTAATTTTTGGGTGAACTCTCCCTTTAATGTGGAAACGTACCGTGAATGTTCTCTTGATGTACGGTCCGCCTGGAGTCTGCAGCTCCTCTGTGCTCACCGGTCGCTTCAGGACTGGACATCAAACAGATATTGTGATTCAGTGAAACATTTTCAGTCTTTCAACAATACACAACTCACAATACAAGCACAGAACAAAACACGGAAAATAAAGAGACACACAATCACACAGACAGGCTTATTTCACTCGGCATTTCAACACAGTTTGCTGTGGGCAGTTTGCTAAAATTGTGTAGCGGTGGAATCTGGATGCATTATAGATGGAAAAGTTTCATTCCAAAGGAGATATCGACTGTTTGAAGAACTTTATACAAGTTACAAAATGCTGGCAAGAAAATAAATCTCACTATGAAATGTCAGCTATCTTAAAGGTGCTACACATAGATGTTTAACATCAATAAATCATTAGCACATTAATTTTGAGACATTAGTATAATTCCCGTAAACAAACCAGTCTACAGTGGTCAGCCTGTCAGCCTCTACCAGCCTCTACTCTGCATCCTCCATTGTTTCTCCACCTGGTGGATCTGGAGGGAAATCTGCTGGATCGCTTTACGGCACAAAACAGGAAGAGGTTCTGTTCTTCCAGAGCAAACGGAGCTAAAGCTGAAAGAGTTTCTGGCAGCAGATGGTGGAAGGAGGGAAAGGAAGATGGAGAAATCACTTCCAACATGTTGATCCTCTTCAGGGAGGGAGAGGGAGGGGGGGCAGGAAGCAACGGGGCTGATGGGAAATGTAGTCTTAATGTGGAGAAACACTAGAACTAACAATAGTACTGGAGTGAGATAGAGGAGAACAATCATCTCCAACATTGGTTTACAGTCATTATACCAAGGTTTCACATTTAATTTGACTATGATATATTGATATTTAAAATTCTACATGTAGCACCTTTTACTGTTGTAACACTTTCTAATAACCTGTATCACAATCACAGGTATCACAATTATTTGACAATGATATATTCATGTTTACATTCAAGATCCTTGCTTATAAAAGAGTGACATTTGAATGTGTGTAATCATCTGTGTAATTGAAAAATCAAGCAAAGCACAGGAATCAATCAGGTAACTTTATATGTGTATAAAGTTCTATGTATGAAAAAAGTGCGATACTACTTCTCCACATGTGTTTGCAACTAACAATGAGAATACTCAAAACCTTGTTGAGTATCTTCTGGAGTAAAACATCTCCACAGTCTTTCAGGAGAGAAGGATCAGTTTTGGATCAAACGAACTGACTCCTACAGTCTGTAATTTACCTGACTTTGGGTTGGAGAGCACCGGGGAGGAGGAGCTGGGCAGGACGACTCCTCTCCTGCTGTACCTGCTGCCGTCACTGCTGCTCCTCAGCCTGGCTCCGCCTCCTCTTCCTCCTCCTCCTCCTCCGACCGCCTTCACCTCCTTAGACGGAGCGACTGGTGGCGAGAGAAGAGCGAGAGAGAAGATGAATGAGAAGAGAAAGAGCAATAGAGAGAGACAGTGTGTCACAGGCTCCGTTCACACTGCAGCTGAAAGTTTCCCAATTGTGATTTCTCTCCCTCCCATGTGACTCAGATGTTTTCTAATGAGTGTGAACAGCAAAAAGCTGCATGGAGTCACATATGACTTCCCACTGAGCGCTAGGCATCATTTCAAAGTTGTTTCAAAGCTTTATCTCTCATATAGTATTATTGCATGCGTTAACAATGCATGAACAGCTGTAAATATCAAAAATATGCACCCAAGAAGTCCATACGTAAAAGATAATCCTTTATTTTTGCCTCAGAAGACGTTGTCAAAGATACTGCACTTTTTAACCCTCTGTAGTCTCATTTTAGCCTGGACACCTATAACAATTTAGACATCTTTTAAATGGCTAATCAGGGTAAAATCGTTGTATTTGAACACTGAAATCAAATGTTGCCGGTGTTCATTCTCATGTCATTCTCCTGAGACAGTTGTCATAATTTTGGTGCCAATTAGCATGGATGGATAGCAAGGATAATGAGATAAAACAATGGAAAGAAAGACAAATTGCCGGATTGCTTGGTATATTTGCGGAGATGCCTCCATTTACTCAACATTGCTGTCAGACCATATTGGTACGTCATAAAGGCTTACATCCTGGAGTAGATGGTGAACACTCATCCGAAAAATCAGATATGAGCAGCAATTCAGAGCTGAGCGTGAAGCCTGCAGTGTGAACGCAGCCTTGAGCCCTATTCGCACGGGACTATATTACCTGGGGACCTCTAGTAATTTGTAATAATTGCGGAGGTCATCTGTGATCCTAATCCCATGCGAATCTGCCATGTCAAAATTCCACGGCAAATTACCGACCATATTTCCCCAAACACAGAGGTCATGTGATAATATTAGTCCCCTGCAAATCGGCATCTCGGTGATTTGGGGTTGTGTTTTTTTGTTTTCAAGGTTTTTTGTTTTCTCCGCGCCTTTTTTCTGCCTCTTCTCCGCCTCTTCTCCGCCTCTTTTCCGGTCGAGAATTACGGAGGCTGCGTTGGCAAATTATAAATGAAAGTTTTGACAGCATTTTGGGTGCTAATTCAGGAGGCTCATCTCACTACACAGCATGGAGACCCATTCGCAGAAAGAGCAAGCTCAAATCCATCAGAAGAGACGAGATGGATGACATTCATGGCAGCATGCGGTAAGGAACATTTTTCTATCTTTCAACAGGCTCAACAGTTATTATGTGGTAGCCTATTAATAGTAACCTTAGGCCTTTAACTAGCGACCAGACACTTTCCAATCAATATTTCTCCAAAAATAGTGCACAAACAAGCCAGGTGATTCATATCATAATTCAAGGTTAATGTTGGAGAGAGAAGAGAAGAAGAGAGAGAGAAAAATAAGTGTGTGTCTGTGTGTGTGTGAGTGCGTGTGTGATACAGAGATTAAAAGTGCAATGTGGCATAATGGTGAACAAAGGGAAATAGAGATAGATAGATTTTCTAGATTTCATGTCATTTCATCACTGAAAACTGACCCAGTTCAGCTTACTCTCCTGGGAGAAGAACAGCGACACTGTTCCTGATCAAACACGGATTGAAACACCTGACGCTTCTCTAAACGACTGGAGATAACATAAATCAACAGGTCACACGTTACAGAAAAAATATCTAATATCAGCTCTGACCCAGTTTCAGCTCTACAGTGCAAACAGAGGAATGAACGATCGCAAATATAGTGATGAAATCTGGTTTCATCATAACGCACAGTGACTGTTAACACTGCGACACGTCCTGAACACTGAAAACCAGCTCTGCTATCAGGCCGGAGGAGGAGAGTAACTAAGTACATTTACTCAAGTACAGTTCTGAGGTTCTGGCTCTTTACTTGAGTATTTCCATTCTGTGAGACTTTCTACTTTTCCTCCTCTACATCTCAGAGGGAAATCTTGTTCTTTTTCCTCCACTACATTTATCTGCCGGCTGGAGTTACTATATTACTTTGCAGAATAAGGTTTTACACACAAAACATAGGATAAGCTCATAAAATATGTTGCATTGTTAGAGTTTAAACTCCCCAACAGCATATGGAGCAGCCAGACCGACAACATTAAAATACTCCTGACAGGTTAATGCTTCAATAATTTAACACTTTTCATACTTCAGTGCATTTTACTGATAATACTTCTAGACTTTTACTGAAGTAAACTTTTGAATGCAGAACTTTTATCTTTAACGGAGTATTTTTTGAAGAACAGTGATGTTGTTCTGATGATAAAATGTGATATCATAGGAAAAACATTTGTCTTTCCATGCCAGTTGCTATGGATGACACACATATCATTTTCATGGTTATACCCCCAACCCACACACACACACACACACACACACACACACACACACACACTCTTTTACTCCTTTAATGAGGTCATGTTATGATGGGATGATGCCCCAGTAACCCGGGACACATGACCTCGTACGTCCACATAATAAACTGATTTAATAAAACCTCACTGTACGTTTGTTTGCTGTTTGATTGAACCTTTCACAGCCTCTGTCTCAGAATAACAACAACGCTTCCTGATCTAGATAATCTGTATCTGCTGCTTCATGGTTACTGCACTTAGATACATAACATCACCAAAATACTACTGTAAAAAACTGTCAGGTAGAGCTGGCGGATAAAGAGACCGTCCTGTAAGTGGAAGGTCACAGGTTTGATCCTCTAAATAGTGACATGCATCCTGTAAATGTATCCTAATCTAATATCACATCAATGTATATTTCACAATGCCTTATTATGAGTCTACACACTAATAAACCGATCACAGTCTGACTTGAAGCAGCAAGACTCACTTTGGACTGATGAGGAAACGTTTGTTAAACTGAATAGTAGTTACGTAATGAGTTTAAACTTGAGTAAAAAGAACATGAGGACTTTGTAATACTTCCACTTATAAAGAAAATTCAAGTCACACACTCTTTTCTTTAAAGACTGAAAGGAAAGAGGAGAGTTTGTTACTTGAATTTTCTTTATATTATGTAACATTATGTAATGTTAAGATTTTCACAGCAACATCAGGTGGGGTCGATCTTCTTAAACTGCTACCAGGTTCATGACTGGAAAAAAATATTATCCCAATATCAGCAGAGGAACGATTTTCAGTGTCAACATCAATTTTGAGGCATCTAAATGTATCAAAAAGCCTCAAAATGGGGCATTTTGACCATGTGTAAGAAGCAATGAGACACAGGAACCAGATGAAAATCAGCTGTGTGTGGCTCCATGTCCAAAATCCAAAACAACCGGCAGGAAGTTTGAGCTTTACCTCACTTCCTTAAGGAGAGAAATTAACTGACTGAATCATGTAAACTGGAGTTTTCCCCGTTATCACATTAGAGCACACGGAAACCTGATTATTCCCAGTTAGCGGGTTATTAGTGTGCGTGTAAATGTGCTCAGTGTTGCCAATCTTTTCTCATGTGTCCCTTGAGAGAGAAATTTCACATTGCCCAGTAATGTAATGAAGTGAAGTAAAGTAATATGGTTTGTGCTGCCAAGTGTGTTGTCCATCATTGTTTCAAAATACAAAGCAAGACTGCTGCTTTTAAAACAGTAAACCAAACTCATCTATATCAACTGTTCTTATATTGTGTGTTTTCAATCAGCAGCACGAGATGCTGTGGGAATTTCACTTTTTTTGAGCTAAAAATGAAACAATATATGATTTAAAAAAGTAATGAATAAAAGTGTTCTGCTCTCAACCAACCAGTTACCAGACTATTTTGTCACTTGTGATGGAGCGCAACTTCATATTTCCAAACAATTCCTCTAAAATGTGTCACTCCTTCAGTGAGCATGCAGTAAAAATGGGAATTCTACGGCTAAATTTGCATCCTGATATAAATTCAAAGATCACTGAAACATTAAAAATAAGGTGGTAAATAAATATAAAACTGAGGTATGATCATTATTGTGTATGAAACGTTTGGAACTTTTTGTTTTTGTATTTGTTTTTGCTTCTGTTTTGTTTTGTCTTAGAATGTCATGTAAAAATGGTAGAGGCATAACAAGCTAAAGCTTCAGCCTACACCTTTTCGGTCAGTTTTTTTTCTTTCCATTTCATTTAATGCCTTATTGTTATTTATTTATTTCTATGTACATACATTTTGGAAAATTGTTAAAAAAGACCGAAATAAATTACTACTATTATTTACTACTATTAGTGTAACATCTTGTCTCTCTTGGCTCTGACCCTTGACCTCCTTACTTTGTCGACTGTAATGTTGATAATCTAGGAAATGGAGCTTCTTCTACTGTTGCACTCATTGTCACTCTGGATGAAAGCGTCAACAAAATACCTAAAATGTAAATTTATTCCTTATATTTTGTACTAGAGCTGGGCGATATGGCTGAAATCAATATCACGATAATCCAGGATTTTTCTAAACGATATACTGTATATCACAATATCACTCACTTATGCAGAATCGCATGTTAAATAATCAAATTAATGCTCATGCTATTGAACTGAATGGTAATGTTAGGTGTGATGTCAGACAAAGCTGGAATTTTCGAATAATATTCCTACCATGCCTCAGTTTGTCAGAGTTTTTAAATAAAATTTGCTTGTTATCATCAGTTCAGACAGCAGAATTCTCCAAATCATCACCACATGATTCCACAGAAAGACGATAAACAGTAATACTGAGTTATCACCCATCTCTATTTGCATACTTGTAGTGTTTGTAAACTGCCTAATCCGCCTATAAGCAGAATTATGACGTTTTCACAGGACCGGAGCGGCTCTTACCGGCTGTGCGAGGTCCCATCCTTCCTCCTGTCCTTTATCCAAATGTTCAGAGGAAACTGCCGAGGCTGAATCCACGAGAAAACCTTCAACTTCTCATATATTCAGTCAGTCAGTCAGTCAGTCAGTCGACAAGCCAATCAGCCAGACAGCCAGTCAGTGTCAGTCAGTCCTGTAGCACTGAATGAATGTGCAGAGGCCAGATGACGGCTGAGTCTACTTAGTCAGCTGGTCGGTTAAACTTGTGTGTGTGTGTGTGTGTGTGTGTGTGTGTGTGTGTGTGTGTTTTGACAGACTTGAAAGCGAGGGTAGTCATCCGGCATAGCAAAAAAAAAAAGGTAAGCTAAATATTAAACCCTTGAACAAACAAATTGACCCTCAGGAGGGAGGAGGGAGGAGGAGGGGGGAGGAGGAGAGGGAGGGGGTGGGTAAAGGGACAAAGAGACACACTGCAAGCCAGAGGTTTCCCAGTATTTGAATAATTATAATCATATTATACACTACCAGTCAAAAGTTTGGACACACCTGACTGAATGTTCTGTGTTCTTCATTCTCTTAAAGCCATTTTGATCTAAAGGCTTCTGCTTAAATGCTTGAAATGAGTTTCTTAGACAAATATAAATAGTGAAGTTGATCCTATGTATGAATTTCTTTCCAAAGTCTTTGTCTTTCCATCAAGGCAAAAGGCGGCTACTTTACAGAATCTAAAATATAAGACAGTTTTGATTTGTTTGACAGTTTGTTGGTCACTGCATAATTCCTAATTTCATGATTTTGATGTCAAATTCTGATCCTGGACGAAGCTCCTCCCACTCACAGTAGCTTTTCATTTTAAGCCTGGCTCCTCCCTCGCTGTTTAAAAACGGCCCTCACCCCCTCCCACTGCTGGAAAAAGTTCTTGAGTGAGTAAACCTTCCATTTGTACGGAAGCCGAGAACGGCCGTGCTTGCAATTATTTTTTTTAATGCCGTTATGTCGAGATCATGAGTTAATTATCTCGTTATCTCGAGATAACAAGTTAATTATCTCGTTACCTCGAGAAAACAAAAGTCGTTTTCTCGAGATAACGAGATTTGGAGAACTCGAAAGAGTGTCTGGTTCATTTGATCACACCTGATTTCAGCCTTCAAGATCACTGTCATGACTGTCAGGGAGGATTCATAACTGAACAGGAAGCATAAATGTGTAGTTTTGTTTGCTGCAGTTACATTTCCAGCTTAAACATCAGTTGCTACAGTTGTCAAGACGCCCTCTGCATGCTGGCATGGCACTCCTGATCTCTGATAAACATTATAAGTAATAGGAGGAAACGACATTTTGTTTTCTCGTGATAACGGGTTGATTATCTCGTTATCTCGAGATAACAAAACTCGTTTTCTCGAGATCACGAGAAAATTAACTCGTGATCTCGAGATAACGGCATTAAAAAAATAATTGTAAGCACGGCTGTTCTCGGCTTCCGTACATTTGTCCTTCGTAGGCCTCCGTAGTGCAGTGGCTTTGCTGTGTGTTATTTACAAAGGTGTTGCAGTTTCTGTCGCCCTCTAGCGGTCAGAAAAAATGTTCACCTCTTACCGCTCTTTGACCCCGCTGGGTTTACCCCCCATGACATCCCTGTATATAAAAAAAATACTAGACAACACTGCACCTGGGCAGCCCCAACTGTTTGAGTTTTTGAAAGTTTGAAGTACTTCATTACCCAGAAATCATGTAATGTAACGTCAGTAAACTAAATGTCTTCTTCTTCGTCTTAGTGTCCGGTGGAGGTGGAGGAGGTGAAGAGGTTCAGCATGGTGGGTGAGTCCAGAAACACCAGAAAGGCCAAGCCATGGTCAACTGACAGCTGTTTTGAACTTTAGAATTGAAAAATCTCAACTGTCAAGATGTTTCTCCATTACTTTTCCTAGACCCAATTTCTGTCCAAACGAGAGTTCTTACATTTTCAAAATCATGCAGTGAAATAGTTATTATAATTATCTTTCCCTGCTTTAATTGAAAGCTTGTTGGCCTCTTAGAGCCCCAAAATCTTAATTGTTTTTTTAGTGTTTTAGTGTTTTTTTAGTGTTTGGATTTGTCACTTACTGTGGGTGGAGAAGATTTCCTGCCAGTGTTCATATCTGACACCAGAAATTAATTTAGGTAAATGGGGCAAATCTACAGCAGTCAGAGAGGATGGGACACTTGTATCTGTTGCAGCCTCACTTTGTGATTTATACCGATGAGACTGGTGGATTCTTACATAAAAATAGGAAATTATGGTTTGGTTAGAATTTGGTGACTTTACAGCAAACAACATGATTACAAACGAGGACGAGATCAAATCTGTGACTTGTGAGAGCGAAGTGGGTAAAGACTCAAGGAAGGAGCGACTTGTATCTCATCCCCTGGTCTGGCCTGGTTGCTATGCAGACTGCAGGAGGCTGGAGAGGAAACACCAGGGTCATTTCTGCTCTGATGGAGACAGAAGAATTGGGCCAAAGGCAAAAGCAGTGAAGCTTTCCATCGGTCGATATGTTGCAATGGAGCGGCTGCAGCTGGGTCTGTGATTCTGTGTCTGTCAAGCGTCTCGCAGTCATTAAATTGATCCTTGATCGCTCACTTAGCACTCCCTTATTTATAAAGGCTCTTAAGGCGTTTCCTGACTGGCTCCTTCTGAAAATCTGTCCTGAAACCGTGTGTGCAGACGAACCCTGTCCTGTTTGGTTTGACACTGACAGCTGTCGAGTAATATCTGTTGAGTTAATTTCCTGGACTGATGGGGAACTAACCCTAATTAGGAATAAAAGGACCAGAGATAAAATAAAGGTATAGGTGTACAGTAAATATCAAGCGTCGGCCCATGCCTTCTCTTGACATTGAACTGGGTGATCGATGGACGTGTGCAGAGAGTCACAAACCTATAGCCAGAACCTTCGGACCAATCTGTACACCGTAATCCTACACACACAACAGTCGAAATAACAAAAACAAAGAATTAATGCAGAAATGCTGGATACCACTCTTCAAGTTAAGACCAGTATCAGATCATTCACAGCAAATAACAAGGAACGCACTAATCAGGGACTTTCTGTTTTTCCATCTTCCATAGAATACACCAGTACCTGTGAAATGGTAACTGATGTTAAATGGCAATGCCTGGAATTGGCTCAGTACGGGCCTCCACGGTAAATATAAAACAAAATATAACAGAGAAGTACAAGATAATACTTTATTTTGGTCATTTACCCCAGAAGCTGAAGTCTAAGATGAAGATGACGTTACTAAACCTTCACTTTAAACACTGTGTATCCTCATTTTTAGCCTGGACATCTAGAACCATTTAGATGTCTTTTAAACGGACAATCAATGTCAAACTGCTCAGTGGGTGCAGTACTATAAAAAGGATATAAGGTGACTAAGCTCATCGTTTGACAAAATGATGACACTTTGACAGATTTTAGAAATCATGCATGATGAAATTCAGGTAATGATCTTTTTTTTTTTTTTTTCCTCCAATGGATTATAGAGTTTTGTTTGGAACATAAATCTTTATTTAGTTTCTGTAAAATCCCTAGAAATGAATATCAGTACTTGTTTTGTAACACTTGCCCCCCAAAATAAACAGACTTAATGAGACAACAACAAAGAAATATGCCGCTGTCGTCGTCATCACCAACAACAACAACAACAACAACAACAGCATGTTGCAGACAGAACAAACACAAACGTCTGATAAATCCACATTCTGTCTGCAGGGAAGAAATCAAGAGCATTCCTGAGTTCACAGCTGATCGATCAATGTTGCTGTTTCAGTTCCTGATCATGTGTCAAACAGCCAGCTTGTCCCGTCACACCTCAGATAGCAGCATGAGTCACAGTGCAACAAGCACAGATGACGACACCGAGGAGAAACACAAAGAAAACAACATTCTTCTAATCCATGAAGGGTTCAGCTGATACAGTCTCTTCTTCTTCAGCATTTACCTGCCTCACATTCACACAGTTACATACATTCACACTGAGAGCTGTGTAATTTGGGAGAAAACATTTGCTGGAACAATAAGAATAATAATAATAATAGTTAGTTAATGCCCCTTTAAACATTCATTTAACATGTGTATATTCATCCAGGAATGTTTCATATCAAGGAGCTGTCCAGTCAGGCCCAAGTTCAAACCCAAATCTGACATCTTAAGGTATAAAAAGCATGCTACTAAAACGGCCATCTGCTACTGGCTGATCTTTGGTGCCGGGTGATGATGTCACCACCTGTTGTACTCTATAGAAGGTGACATCATCACCTGGCACCAAAGATCAGCCAATAGCAGATGGCCATTTCAGCAGCATGTTTTTTTTTTTTTATCAGACTTTACACAGATTTGGGTTTGGGGTTTAATTTCTCTTTAAATTGCATTTTTCTGTTTGCAACTTAACAGTCTAATCATTTCTTCTCTTTCTGTTACAGGTATCTGCAATTAATTTCATTTGAAACATTCCCACCAAGATTTAAAGTAAATCTAGAATGATGAACCTGGATTACTGCAGTATCTCTTTTATTGTCATTTATTGGATTTCCTTGAAGCTCTAAAGGTCAATGAGCCACCTGTATCATAGGGATGTTCTTTCTCAACTATTCTCCTGTCATTTACATTCTTATGGAAGAGGGTTAGGGCCACATGTGAAAAATCTATTTGAGTTCTGAGATTAATCTCAGAGCTCAAACAGATTTTTCACCTGGCCCTCTTCCGTACATTCTCCTTTCACACTTCGTCATTATTATTTTATATAGTAGATGTATAAACATTTTGAATTCACGTTTTTAGACATTTTTTCTGACATTCTTATCCAGAGAAATACACAGTGAATGAGCAGGTAGAGGTTCAGTTTAGCACAGGGGTGTTGATGGACACATGGTGTCTGCAGGGATTGAACCTGTGATGTTCTGGTTACAGGACGGTCTGTCACCCAGAACAACCTCAGCAGGTTTTTATCTTTTGTTGACACTTTGATAATACTGTGATACCATGATACTGTGCCAACTCATTTCCTGTTTCCCTGCCTCTCAGAAACAATCACAGTCAATGAACAGCAACAGTTGTAAAACAATATGACTGCATAACAGTTTAGAGGTGAGTGACCTTGATAACTAACCATAAACAAAAAAACATTTTAGCGTTAATAGTTGATGTCATTTCGGACCTGGGATTAGTTTTCACACGACATCATGGCTCCGTTCACACTGCAACTCAAAGTTTTCCAACTCAGATTTTTCCCTCCCATGTGACTCAGATTTGATATTTTGGTAACACTTTACAATAAGGGTACATTAATTTAATTAACAGTTAACTAATGTGTCTGGTAATCATTTACTAACGGTGTTCATGTATTAATTTATACATTATTTAATAGTCATCTTTATAAACTATTAAATAATGCATAAATGAATACCTTAGTTAACATGAACACCATTAGTAAATTACACGAGTTAACTGCTAATTAAGGGTTAGTTAATGCTTATTAAGCATTAACTAACCCTTAACTTAGTGACCCTTATTGTAAAGTGTTACTGATGTTTTATAATCAGTGTGAACAGTTGCACTTTTTCAATTCACACTTTTTCAATTCTAATCTAGACCACATGGATATGTGATATAAAACCAGATCCTGAGGCATGAGACCTACATGAGGCTTGTGTTACGGCCTATGTGGTGCAGATGGAAATCTGCAAACAAACCGGTAAATGTAGTTTTCACATGAACCAGAGCATGTGCAGATAAACCGGGATATGTGGGAATATTAACCACATTGCTGGTAAATGTACAAACTGACCGGTCCATGTATACATGTACCACACTGTCAGTAAATATTCAAATTGACTGGTGCATCTATGACTGGCCAGTTCCCTAATGAAGTCACATACTGATGATGTAAGAACACCCTCAGCAGATTGATGACCTAATGCTGCTGCAGCTCATTGATCAGGTGAATCAATAAGCTCCCGGTCTGCAGGACTCAGATCCCCACAGTCAATATACTGTACAAACACTGAGAGTCATTTAGAGCCTCCAGCCAGGTATTCTATGTATTCTGTCATTGATTTATTGTGTTTCAGTATCAAACACCTGGCTGCTCCCCGGCTCATATCAGCCGACAAGACACTAACATCACTCACTTATGGAAGGATCAAACACACTGTAAACATAAAAAGCTCATGCATATACAAAGACATCATGCAGTGTTGGGGGTAACGTGTTAGAAAGTAATGCATTACTGTAATCACATTACTTTTTACTGTAGCAGAGTAAAGTAAAGCATTACTGTTCCAGTTTCAGTAATCACATTACAGTAACTGATCTGACAGATCGCTCATTACTTGCGTTTCATTCTTCAGCCTCTTTAACCTCTTTGCTGGTGTCATATCTAAGAAAGATTCCCCTCGTCTTCTGCTGCCTTCAAATCATGAAGGAAATATCAGAATTACAGCAGAGCAACATGAACGAGCAACAAAGAGGGAAATATGACCCAGAAAGTCTGAATTTAATGCTGTAGGCTCTGTCTTTATTAAAAACCTTAAAGGTCCACATGGTGTAAAACAGGACTCCCCTTGCCTCTGTGATGATAAAGGAGTTGGATGGTCTATCTAAACATGGTGAAAGTATCAAAACGCACGGTCGCCAACTAAATCCACACAATCCATATTAGTGCAGCGAGCCTCTAAACGAGCCGTTTGGACTTCCGTAACTTTATGACGTCACAAAGGTTCGCTCATTATCATTTTTGTAAGAAATAATAGACTAACAAAGTGTTTTTTTCAAAGCGGTTGAGCGGTTGTCATTGTTTATTACCGGAGAGTTTTCCCTACCTGTAGCTGCCGGGCCGCGGCGTCTCACGTTTCACTCTCGAAACGGTTAGGCGATCGGAACGGAGGGGTCGTTAATATTAATGAGCCTTAAAGACACGGCGACAGAAACAGCCTGTTCTTGGTAAGGCTCAGAGAGATGCTGGAAAATGAACGTGTCAAAATGGATTGAGAGTGTTTTTGGTTCATGTGGAGAATATGGACCTTTAAAAGAAAGATTTAGTGTCATTATTTAGATTCTTCTGCTGGTAATGTGGCTTCGCTCCACAATATTGAGCGTCAGTAAGACTTGCATAATCGTTTTAGGGTGTAACACAAAAGTAATTGATTGAGTAATTTAAAAGTAAAAAAAGTAACGAGTAGAATAGCTAATTACTTTTCTCTGAGAATAGGTAAAGTGATTCATTACTTTTAATAAAACTAACAGGTAATGAGAATATGTTCACACAAATACAAACATACACAAGTCTGCTAATATACATTTCAGTGTAGGAACAGTATGTAGTTGTAGTATCTTGAGAACACTGGTGTACTTTTGTAGGTGTTTAGTAGTATTTTGAGTACACTTGCCTATTTTTATAAACCTTCCAAGTTTCTTTCTCTTCTTCAAAGTGTCTCTCTCTCTCTCTCTCTCTCTCTCTCCCACTTATCTTGCCTGTTTAACAGAGACACTGCTGCCCTCTGCTGGACAGTCAGTCCAGGTACTCAAAGTAAGCCGATGTTAAATGTTCACTGTTAAAAGCTTTTCAGACATATATAAAACAAAACAAAAAAAAACACCCATCTTGTCTTCTTCCTCCCTCTTTTTGTCTTCATGCTGCCTCTTGTTTCTCTCATTTCCTCCACTCTCCTCTCCTCTACCTCCCTTTCGCTCTCTCTTCAAGAACAGCTTTAAAGCATAATTCTTTTTTTTTTTTTTTTTTAGGATTCCTGTAAAAATAGATAAAAATGAAATTGAATTTAAATGGAAAACTATAACCAGATACTTCAGGACATCCTCTCTCACTGCCAAATCAGGCACCACTGATACTAATGCCTGTTGGAGAATTTGTGGAGAGAACGGATCACCACCACATACTCTGGTCATGCCCGAAACCTAAAAACTTTTGGGACAGAGTATTCAGAGATGTTAATTCAGTCTTTGACATTATGATCCCACAAGATTTTAAAACAGCCATTCTTGGAGTGATACCGGAGGGTCTTAGCAGCAGAAAATACATATACATGTTACAAATACTGCCTGAAACAGCAGCGAAAGTTATCACATGGAAACGGCTGATCTGATCCCCCAGCACATGAGCAATGGATATCCAAACTGAAAGAAGTACAAGAAATGGAAAGAATGACTCATAGGTTAAAGGGTAACCGGTATTTTTCAACCTGGACCCTATTTTCCCAACTGCGGGTGTCTAAGTAACTAATGGGGACAACGATTTGTGAAATTGGTCCAGTATTGAGCGAGATCGCTTCAGCCGGCAGCCGCGAAACTAAATGCGAACCGTCAATGTACGTCCACTAAAAGTGCTTGTTTTGTTTTTGCCACTGACAGGCTCAGATTGTTATTATAAGTGTCTGACAACATTATGGAAAGGACCCGATACAGAAATGAAACGCACTTCCTTACCTTTAGCCAGAGCCGTTCTGCCTTTAGCTCTTCATCCGTATACTCTGGCTCAAATAAATACGGGCGGCCATCGAATTCAAAGGCCTCTTCCACGCTGTCGAAATCAGCTAAATATTCAGCCATGACTTATTATTATAAATATTTTAGATAACACTGAGCTACGATTTCTGTACTCCAACACAACAAACTCCCCCCGGCACTCCTCCCTCCAACTCTCACTCACTTCCTGCAACAACTAAGCTCTCGCGAGACTTGAGCAAGACTTGGTTACATACAGACCGGATCAAGCATAAGGTAAGGAAGTGCGTTTAATTTCTGTATAGAGTCCTTTCCATAATGTTGTCAGACACTTATAATAACAATCTGAGCTGTCAGTGGCAAAAACAAAACAAGCACTTTTAGTGGACGTACATTGACGGTTCACATTTGCCCCGTCGGATTAGGTCCAGGTTGAAAAATACCGAAGTTACCCTTTAAGGTTACAATCTGACAATTTTATTTCTAGATGGGCTTTAGCAGATGACCTGATCCTCTCTAACCTATAAAAATATATCTATTAATAATTTCATGTAAAACCCTACTAGACTAGACTAGATTACCACCCACCATGTCAGGTATCCCCCCCCCCTTCCTTTATAAGGATGGGTTTTTGTATGTGAGTCTGTAATGACCTTTTTTTTTGTTGTTTGTTTGTTTTTCTCACAAATAAAAAAAAAAAAGATTTAAAAATGAAATCCACTGACTGTATTGGTGTACTACAGGATAATTTGCATGTGTATCGGTGGGTAGGATGAGCTGGTACGCTGGTCTGATGGTGAGAGAGACTGTCCTGTACCCAGAAAGCCACAGGTTTGATCACCAAAACAGCCAAAATGAATCAATCAACAACCATGTGTCCTGTGAGCGAGACGCTGACCCCCGACCAGCTCATTGTTGCTCTGGATAAGAGTGTCAGTGTCAGCTAAATGTAGATGTATGTATGTATTCATTCATTAATTGTCGTTAACCCACTTATCTCCTTATCCCAGCATGCATTGGGCAGAAGGTCACCAGTCCATCACGGCTGAATACAACACATGACTGGTGCTATTGTCCATTACAGAGCTTTCACTCCCTGTTTCTGCCAGCAGGGAGCGCAAGTGTTACAGCAGCACCCACACTGATCTGGTTTCTCCTCCTGCCGCTCTTCTCCCTGCTCCTCTCACTTCATTCTCCCCAAAAAGTGTTTGAGTTTCTGCTTGTTGAGGAGAAGAAGAGGACAGACTGAAGCAAAGGAAGAGTTACTGAAGGCAAACTGACGGGTTCTGTGGAAGTTTCCCCTGCAAAATTAGCGATAATTCACTATTACAGTTATTCAGAGACATAATGTTATAGGAAGGACTGTTCTCATCAGAGGTTTTACGGTTGAAACCAAATCACATCATATATTTGGTCTCCAGTGTCAGGAAATACTGACACTTTACATACTTTTAGTAACTTTTACTTACTTAAATCAACTTCTTATTCTTACTTTCTCTCATAGTGTTTATTTTAACTTATTTTAATGTATTCAATTTCATTCTATTATTTATTGTATTCCATTTAATTGTATTCCTTCTTTTAGAAGGTGTTCTTTTCTTTTCTATTTTTTATCATATGATGTTTTATTGACTTTTTAAACGTTTTTCTTGTTGTGAAGTTGTGAAGCATCTTATTACTCGGTTTTGAAAATTGCTATAAATAAAGTTATTATTTATTATTATGGCAAAAATCATGAAAGAGCGCTCAGGATGTTTTATTGTCTTAAGAGGGACGTGTGAATTTGTGTGTGTCATGTATGTGTGTCATATAGGACATTTACATGTTAATTGAGATGTGAACATTGGAACATGCTGTTTGTGTGTGTGTCTGTGTGTGTGTGTGTGTGTGTGTGTGTGTGTGTGTGTTTGAGCATAGTGGGGCAAATATTTACAAACTTTGTCCAAAGTACATTAGTGCTCCTGAATTACGATGCACAAATGTCAGCAGGACTGATCTGATCTGTATCTGATCTTCTCTGAACTTCACTCTCTGTCTCTCTCTCTCTCTCTCTGTCTCTCTCTCTCTCTCTCTCTCTCACTCTCTGCTCATGAGTGAATATGTATCAGTGGTGGATCAGGTCTAAGTCATGTACCATGTAAATGCGTCGTCCTGGGTTTGAATCCCGCCCAAGCTCTTTGTTGTATGACAGCATGATGTTGAAGGTCAGCTAGCTAACCTAGATAATGTAGTATGGATAGAGAGAATATTAGCTTCTTCCTCTCTTACCTCTTGTCTTTTTCACTGAGCTTCAGTCTGATGTTACTGATCTCTCCTCTGATCCAGAGGTTTCTCCTCCATAAGCTCCTCCTCAGGGCAGGTGAAGGTCAAGTGTCAGAGTTTTGATCCAGGAAGTCAGAGCTTTATGACTGACAGGGTGGAAATATCGGGGACATGAGCAACAAAAGTTTTGCACTTTTTAGCAGCAGCGCATTTGCTTTTATTTACCTTTTCTGGATGTCCTGCTCTGTTTTATGTAAAGATGATGGTAAACCAAAATACCTATACCAAAAAAAAAACAGTAAATTTTGAAAAAAAATGTTGGTTTATTGTTTGAATTGCACAACCCCTGTTGCTGCAAAATACCTGTTCTGAACTTCTGTCATTACACCTTTAAAAAATACCAGCCTAAAAGATACTATAAAAAATAATAAAACTAGAACTGAAACTAAATAAAAAATTACAAAAACATTTGTAATAAATAAACTAAAACTACTAACCCGCACCAAAAAGTTACTAAAACTAAACTGATATTCAAACAAAAATTGACAGCTAAAAAAAAAAAAAGAATAATGAAAAATCCCAAACTATAAGAACCCTGACCCAAACTACAGGTGTTGAAAAACCTTTTGACAGAGTGTGGAGGGCAGCTACCTGTCTGGATCCTGCTGATAGTTTGATCCTCATGAGCTCCAGGGTCCAGGTGCTGAAACTCAAAGCCGCAGTTTGACTTCCTGTCAGGATCAGGAAGCTAAGCGTCGCCCCAGGTGGCCAATCACATCGCTCCGTGGCTTATGGAAGCTAATCTGTGCCAGGGGCTGTGTGTGTGTGTGTGTGTGTGTGTGTGTGTGTGTGTGTGTGTGTGTGTGTGTGTGTGTGTGTGTGTGTGTGTGTGTGTGTGTGTGTCTTTCTGCTTTGTCACTCACCTTCGACTCACCCAGCTCTAGATGAATGAAGCTCCATTGTCAGATATTTGTATTTTGTGTGTGTGTGTGTGTGTGTGTGTGTGTTCCAGTGTGTGTATTTCTGCGTCTGTGCCTTTGTACGTGCAGGCAAGCGTGCCTCCGTGTGTGTGTGTGTGTGTGTGCCTCTGTGTGTGTGTGTGTGTGTGTATGTGTGTGGTCTTTGTAAGTTGAGGATGTTTCCCCCGAGGTGGAGGATGTACAGATCAGTTTCAAAGCCGGGAGATTTATTCCCCCCTGCTAACAAAATGTTCTCGAGCCCTGGAGGAGAAAAAAAAGAAAGGCGTCAGAATGTCAGAAAGCTCCTGGCGGCGGGCGTGTTTTGATAACGGCGAGGAGGCGTGACGCTGCGGCCTGCTGTGGTTTTCATCTGTAAAACCACACAGCAGATAAGCATCGCACCTGTCTACCTGAGAGCAGACACTGATCCAGACTCTGTGCACTCTGCTGTCTTTACCGCCTGCTTCTCAGCGTTTCTCTGTGTTTATAAAAAAGCAAAAGAACACCATGTTGTTGTTGCTCGTTTCAGTCGGCTGTTTTTTTTTTTTTTTTCCTGACAGCGCTGAGAGCTCAGTGAAGGGAAAAGGTAGAAGAGAAAAATATCTTCTAACCTTCTACGAAAAGAAGCTCCAGGTGGTTTTCAGGTTTTCAATATTCTCCAACAAGCGACAGCAGCAGCCAGGACAAGTCATTTTTCTGAGTTAGTAGCTAATAAATAATCTTTGGACAAAGAGCTTTAGGGCGCAGTCACACTCATACCCCGTTTCCACCAATTGGAACCTAGTGCTGGTGCTGGTCTTCCTTCTAAGAACCGGTTTGAGAGTCATGTCATTACGTCACTGTATACTGTACGTCTGTATACGTCTCCGCTTTCCCAGCAACACTAGCGCCAACTTCAAGCACAACAAACAAAATGGCGGACTACGTCTCTTCACAAGTGTTGCTCCTGGCTTTGCGAGCCTACATTGGCATCCAAACACGACTGGTCCAACGCATTTGTGCTGCTCGTCCTCCATGTCCGTGTCCATGAAGCTCTGGTTTTTTAACAATGGCGGTCTTGTTGGTCTTGTTGGTTTTGGTTGGTCACGATAATCCCGCCCCCAGCCCCTGACGTAAGCGGTTCTTTATTCCAGACCAGCAAAGTGTCGGTGCCACTCTGGAACCAGTTTTCCTGGCCGAGAGCCGGTTCTTTGGCTGTCGAAACGTGAAGAACTGGTTCGAGATTAGGCACCGGCTCCGAACCGGCCCTCGAACTGCCTTGGTCGAAAAGGGGTACTAGAGTTGCCTTCCTTTGGTCTTTGTTGCATTTTTTGTATTTGGTTCGTTAGGGTTAGGGAAGCAAAGGGGCTGATGGGAAATGTAGTCTTAATGTGGAGAAACACTAGAACTAACAATACTACTGGAGTGAGACAGAGGAGAACAGTTGGACTCATTGGTTTACAGTCATTCTATCAAGGCAGCGCTATTAATTTGACAATGATGTACTGAAGTAATGTCATGTAAGACACTAAACCCCGACCTGGGGTCAGTTGCATAAAGATAGACCTGGTCTTAGACTTAAATGTGACTTTTATATTTACCTGTTCCTACTACTTCTTGGTTGTTGTAGATCTCTGATGGGTTGTTTCTGTCTCTAAAGACTCTCTCTCTTCTTCAGGCTCTTCCCAAAAACCAAAGATTTGACATCTTGTATGAAACAGCTTCAGTATTTAAACTTCCCACTCTGACAGTTAGGCCGACTCGTTGCCATAGCAACAAAGTTCTTAACTCAAGATTGTCCTACCTCAAAATAAGTCAGTTGTAATATTTAAGTAACAGACAGTCTTAATTAGACTAGTCCAACCTGAGAATCTAAGACCAGTCTAAGGCTTAGACTAGTCTTAAACTAGCTTTATGCAACTGGCCCCAGCTTCAGGGATGCTGCTCCTGGCTGCATCTGACCTCTGACCCCTCCGGTTAAACATCTACATGTATGTGTGTCTCAGAGGGAAATGTGGAGAAACAAATTCCTAAATCCACTCCTCTGTGTTACGTGGCGATTAAAGTGCTCTTAAAGGTCTTTGATAATGAGCTGAACGGCAGAGCGGGTCCTTCAGTAAATCTACATCCGTACTCTGATCATTATCTGGGGACGGGACGGTGCGGGACGGGACGGTGCGGGACGGGACGGTGCGGGACGGGACGGTGCGGGGCGGGACGGTGCGGGACGGGACGGGCTGTGGGCGGTTTGTACACACAGCGCTTCCTGATAGCCTTGAAAGGACTGGTGTTCTTTCGCAGGTTATGTGGCGGGCGATGAGCGAACATGGTGAGCTAATAAGTAGGTAAAGTCTTTTCTCCTCCTACACATCTATTCCTGTAATCTCACAATCTTGGGATAACGAGGCTCCATGCATCTGTAGATTGGAGTAGTTTTGAGTCAAGTCAAGTTCATTTATAGAGCAATTAATCACAGTTACAGCCTCAAAGGGCTTCACAACACCCACATCATGAAATGATTAATAAAAACGACAACCACTGACATTGGACCCTCAGTGAGAACGAGGAAAAACACCCAAGAAAACCTCATTAGGAGGATAAGAATGGAGGAAACCTTGGAAAGGCCATCACAGGACAGTCAAAAGAGAATTTCAGAATTTAAGTTTTTACATCCCACATAGCAAAAACAACATTTTAATTTAATTTTTCATCCGCCTAAGCATTTTCAAAAATCACTATATCACGGGAGCCTCCATCCTCCCTCAAATCCTCCCTTCAGGGCAGCAGGGTGTCGAGAGGAGGAAACCGTCCTTCAACCAGAGGATCGGGGTTCGAGCTCCACCCTGCTGAAGTGTCCTTGAGCAAGACACCGACTCCCCATCAGCTGCCCCCCCCCCACCTGACCCCCACCTGTCCGACATGAGTAAGACAAGTGTGGGAAACCGTTGGTTGTTCCAGCGGTTCTCTGTCACAGGCGCACTGAGACAGCGATGTGGGCGACTCACCGCCCACAGGACGGCCTGTGCAGCCTTGGACAGCGGTAACATTGGGTAACTGTTCTCTTTGCATTGGGACATTAGTCAACAAAGGGCCTGCAGAGAGGGAAACTGATGAGAGGTTTAAAAAGTGTTGTTGGGTCAACCCTTGTTGTTGGGTCTTCTTTTGTATCTTTGTCTGCTGCTGTGCATTATAATAAACGTTTGTATTTATCTGGTAGTGCAGACTTTCCTCCTCCTTTTAACCTGCTTCCACAAGAGTCTGCAGCCTGAGGGCATCAAGGAGAGTTTTGAGTTGACCTCCAAGTTTTTTATCCTCTCTCTTCTCCCATTGGCTCACCCCGGGCCCATGTGACTGAACAGGCAGCGTGTTGACTATAAAGAGACAGGCTGTCCTTCTCAGGCTGTGAATGGGCCTCTTTGGACCAGACAAGCAAGTAGTGCATAGTACATACTATTATACATAGTTGTGTACGTGCATCAACTTTCAAACCATGTTGCAAATTTTAATGAGTACGATGATTTAAATAAATTGTGTGTAGTTTTAGCTGGTAAATATTGTATCAACGAATGTGCCAAAGCTTGCCACCTCATCCTTAACAGAAGGCGTTCATTCATGAGTGTCTAAATTTTATAATGAGTGAAAACACATTTTTCCTGATGGTCTGAAAAAGTAGCTAGATTTGACGCTTGTTGCTTTTGAGAGAAAAAGTTGCCAGAAGGTTCTGAAAGTCTCCAATCTGTCAATAGTGAAAGCTGGTGATTGGAGACTGTGTGCAGCTGAAAATCACTGTGCAGCGGATGAATATGAGGTTGCTCACCAGAAATAGATCCAGAAATAAACCTGGATACATCTGCTGTGTTGACTTAATATTTCATTTTTAAAGTTATTAATGTACAGGACATAACACTCACAATTCTTTATTACTAAAAGGTCAGTCCTCTTTGTTTGGATAATGCCAGTGGCCTACCAGGGACACTTGGATGATTTTGGTGTCTGTGCTCTCATCACTTCAGGGTGAAGTTGACCAAAGGGACAGTCTGTCAAAACCTCGGTGTCTTCCTTTAAGATTCTGCCTCAAGCTACTGAATCCAACAACTGACAGAGAATATCACTTGACAAACAGAAAGCTGCAGAGGGGAAAGTTGGAAATAATACAAACCCCCTTTTCCCCCTCTATCTATCTATCTATCTATCTATCTATCTATCTATCTATCTATCTATCTATCTATCTATCTATCTATCTCCCTCTCATCTCTCTCTCTCTCTCTCTCTCTCTCTCTCTCTCTCTCTCTCTGTTCATTGCGTAGGAGTGAGTGATCAGTCCAGTGCTGACTGTGTTGGACTCCGGAGCGTCACCCCGACCCGACGCACTATTGTACCAGAGCGCAGCTGTTACCATTACTTCATGCTTATTGGCCCAAGGCAAACCGAGCAGCAAGGCAAAGGCAAACAACTGGAGAGAGAGAGAGAGAGAGAGAGAGAGAGAGCGAGAGCGAGAGCGAGAGAGAGAGAGAGAGAGAGCGAGAGAGAGAGAGAGAGAGAGAGAGAGAGAGAGCGAGCTGGACCCCTGCGCTCTGCGCCATCGATTTGGAGAGGCGCACAGAGGAGCTTCTATCGGACGTTGCCCACAATTTCTTTTAGCTTTTTTTTAGGGGGGCATGCAAAAAGTGGATTCACTATTTGGAACATGCTACTGGGAAATTTGGTACGGTAAGACTGTGCCGGTTTTGTCGTTTAATTCCCATGACATTATTGCTTTATTGTGGTTTTGTTTCGACGGCTGAAGTGTCTCCCAGCCCCCAGAGAATAATTGCCCTCTTGCAGAATTGATGTAGCCGTATCGACCTGTGACAGAGGGGACTGCACTTTGCCTCGCATCAATGCAAATCTTGATATTTGGAAGCCTTACCTTAAGAGAGGACATTACATAATAACCCTCCCCGGAATATGAATTATGTAGCAGAAGAGGCTGTCGTGCTGTTATTTTGGTAGCGCGACACTGTCCGGGGTTATTAGGACTGAACACACCGTGATGATTAATAGCCGGGACAGCTCAGTGTCAACAGTGACACACGCGCTTGTTTACCTGGGGGAGGTAAAGGTAAACAGGCGGGAGGGTTAATGGTTAGCCTATAGACCGGTGCCGTGTACCCAGTACCATGTCTGCCTGTCTGCTGCTGCTGGTTTTGACAGTGAGGCTTCATCATCATCATCATCATCATCATCATCAGAGGAAATGAGAAAATAATTAGGAAAAGAACTGAGCTATGCCAGTTATTTGTATTGAAGAAAGTCAATATGCTAAATTTCCTAAATGAAAAACCACAAATCATAACATTCCTATAGTATTCCTATAGGAACTTACAGTGTGTCTGTGGTACTCAAGGGCTACCTTATGGTGCTTAATGCTAGGCCTATATATATATATATATATATAAAAATCTCCTGGTATCACTAAAATATGGCTATAATATTCCTATAGGATTAGATGTTGTTTACACTTGTGTAAACAATGTGGTAAACTGTGTATTTGTATAATATTATTCTAAGATTTCTTATAGGATGATATAATGTTTCCTTGCCCATAGTTTAAAGAACACATGGGAACACTTTGTGTTCTGCATTAGATTCTGATGGGAATATGTAACTGAAGTTAAATCTAGTTAACATAATGAAGTGCACCTCTTGCCTTAAGCATGAACCTTATTCAAGTCAGATGTTGGCCCACTGAGATGAATAAGTTGGCTGGTTTGGTTTCCAGGTGGATCTGGTTCCCAATCTTGGTTCCAGGGTCTTCTAGCTGTCCTTAGGGGGTTTCCAGAGGTTCCCCTGCAGCATTAGTTCAATTTCACTGTCATTTTAATCAAAATTAGCCGAGATAGAGAATGTGCTTAAAAATTACTCTTTTGAGGTTTCCCTCTCTCCAGCCTGCAAACAGACAGTGTCCTGGGAAAAAAATGAGGGTCTGAGGTATAAAATGTGTTTTTCTGGAGGTCCTTAACAAGTTTGAGAACCGCTGGGGATTAGTCAATACAGAAGGATGCTGAATAACTCTGCAAGGAAAACTCCATGTTCGGATGTACTTTAGTTTTTGTACTAGTTTTTGTACTAGTTTTTGTACTAGTTTTTGTACTAGTTTTTTGGTGAACCCACTTTTCCCTTACCCTGCCTCATCTCCCTGCCTCCTACATTTCCCAGAATGCAACAACATCCAGAGAACGGACATGAACTTGTTGCATTAAGCTGTGGCTTTACATGCAGGCAGGGGCGGACTTAGTGTTTTGGGGGCTCTAGGCAAAGGCAAGTATGGGCCCCCCCGACTCCCAGCTCTCTCTCTCTCTTTTTAATCCATCCTTTCTATATATAATCTTGGGTAGCTTTGATAAAAAAAAATGTTTTTTTTAATTTAGTAGTAACTCAACTACTGATGCAGTGTCAATGAAAATGAGCTTAAAGTCCAGTAGCAAAATCTCACTAGAAGTTGTATAACCCACAATAATCTGACAGTAGGGAGTAGGATTGAAATGATTTATTGTAATGAAAAGAGGGGTGTTTTTCAATAACAAATTGATTAAAAATACTGCATCCAGAATTATCGGATGCGATCTCCCACCCCTAGTGGAAATCTATAAGGCTAGACTACAAAAGAAGGGCCTTAAAGTTTTAAAGGCCCCCTCTCACCCGGCTAACAACCTTTTTAATCTTCTGACTTCTCAAAAAAGACTTAGAAGTGTTAAGACCAGAACATCCAGATTCCAGAATAGCACATATCCAGAAGCTGTCCGCCTCCGTAACACTCTAAACTTAGCAGTGCAGGTCGCTGGGTAGGTTAAAATAACTGTGCAATAAGACAGATGTTTTTTTTTGTATTATGCACTTACGCACTTGAAGCACTTTATCTAGTGGGTCGTTTGATGTTGCTGCTAATTCCCCTACAGGTGCTAATGTGTTTTATCCATGTTGTTCTTATGTGTTGGAGTTTATTTTATTCTACCCATTTGTTTTATGCTTTTATGATTATTTTATGGCTTGGATGTTATCTATCGGTTTTATACTTTCTTTTTTTGAATGTATTATGTGGTTTTTTTTTTAACTGAGTGGATGTGTTTGGCTGTGTTTAAGTGAGCTCACTAAGACAAATTCCAATCAACTCTGTTGATACGGCAATAAAGTATTGAATCTTGAATCTTGAAAATAGGTTTACATTCATTCTATTCTAGTCTTTTGTGGGGCCCAAGGCAGTCGCCTACCTTTGCCTAATGGTAAGACCGCCCCTGCATGTAGGTGGAGAGAGTGACAGTGATTGTGATAGTAAGAGCAAGAGAGCTGCCCAGTACCACCACTCTTCTACCGATGGTCACTGCAGCACAGCTGGAGCACACAGAGGCTCTGCAGTTGCGTCACAAATCTCCCAGTAACCTCGTCTGGCTCCTCGCCCAGTGGAGAACTGGCTGTACAAGCAAGAAGCAGAGAGCTATCTGAGTCAGCTTGTTGTGGTGTGGCTGTAGATCCATTCAGTAACGTTCTCAGTAAAAGTGAATAGTGTGATAAGGTGGATTTGTTTCCAAATGTAGGTTACTGTGACACAGTAAACTGTCTTGTCTTTAGCCCTAGTCTCTACTCCAAAACACTCTGAGTTGTAGCTTGAGAAGAGTCAGCTCAGCATCTTTTCCTGGCATTTGTCTGAGTGAGCTCCACTGATCATCTACATCAGCGATTCTCAACCTTTTTCATATCACACCCATAATTTAGTACACATTAGGGCCACGGACCCCCATTTGATCAGATTTTCTCGCTCCGATCCCAAATCTGAGAATATTGTTATTGTTAGATATGGTTTTGCCTAGAATTCCATGACTATCTGTATTGCAGGTAGAGAGATAACAGAGAAACTATGATCAAAACAGTCATTCTTCTACAGTTTCTAATTGTGTTAAGTTCTTGTAAATGAAATAATGCTGAAGTTTAACAATTCATCAATTTGCTGGGGACCCCCTGGAACCCCCTCAGGGACTCCTGGTGGTCCCCGGACCCCACGTTGAGAACCACTGATCTACATACATAAGTTCTCTTTACTTAAAACCAGAGGAAGAGGCTTTTTGATGCCTTTAGACGCCTCAAAATTGATGTTGACACTTAAAATTGTCCTCTGCTGATACTGTGATAATGTTTTTCCAGTCATGAACCCGGTGTTGGCTCTGTGAAGCAGTTTAAGATGATCCAACCCTACTGATGTTGTTGTGAATATCTTAATTATCACTATTTCATTACATAACCATTTGGTGGGTGCTAAAGTGCTTTAAAGTGCATATACAGCACATTGTAAGTATGAGTAGCCTCAGTGGGAACTGAATCCCTGACTTTGACGGTCTTAGTAGCGCCATGATTTATTTATAGAGTGATGTTGAAGTGTCTTTCCGCAAGACACTCAACCTCAACCTGCTCCAGCGGTGCCCTTCCTCTGCTGCCCCTTGACCTCTGACCCCTCTGGTTAAATGTGTACATGCATGAGTGTCTGAGAGGGAAAGAAAACAAACTCTGGTGGGGCAGCAGAGCAGCAGAGAGAGAAGGGAGACTGTTGTTTAACTGGAAGATGCAGGTTCAAACCCTTGTGTTGGTAAAAGTCTGTGTGCTTGAACAAGACGCTGAATCCCTAACAGCTCCGGGGTCTCTGTAGCTGACCCTGACCTCTGACCTCTGACCTCTCTGTGGAGGAGGACAAGAGAAAAGAGATTTCTCACTGACATTAAACTATGTGTAATTATTTGAAATACAGCATCCGACTGCTCTAATTGTCCTTTCCTTGTGGAGGATGGACAAGTGAAAAGAGATCTTCTCACTCCTGGAATCAATAACTTGTTATGCGCGGTTAGCTACGGTGGCCGAGACGTGTTGAACGAACTGCATATCCAAAACACTTTGCAAATCACACAAGCGCGTTAACGGAAAACACAAATGCAAAAGCCACAACATAACAACGGAAGTGAGCAACAACGGATGTTGACAATGAAACGGGCCGACTATAATTGCCGGTGGACTATTATTGCCTGCACATGTGGAAGAGGAAAGTTCTTGCCCGTTGTGAAAAGTGAAACGTTGTTCGCTAGCTAACTATGACCCCCTTTACACCTTGCATTAAAACGCGTTTTAGGTGATCGGATTGCAATCGGATAGTGCTTGACCACATGAAAGTACAGGTGTAAATGCACCCGAGACGCATTGAGGACGGATTGTGATCCGATCGGCCAGACCACCTCCGGAGGTGGTCAGGGACGCATTGTGACCACATTGAACACAAGTGTAAATGCAACTGTGTTTTCAATCCACATACAACAACTAGGTGGGCGGCAATACGTAATCGCGCACGACTTTCATCTTCGGCATTCCAGTTGTTGAAGACGGCTTCTTCAAAAGCAAACATAAGTCCATATTCACCGATGGGTATCACCTTTTTTTTTTTTTTTTTTTTTTTTTGGACCCGCGCAAACGAGAGGAGGATGTGACGTTCGTTTTTTTGAGCTGGACAGAGCAATCAGATCTCAATCGGATCTCAGTGTGGACACTGGAGACACATATTAATATGAGGTGTAAATGTAATCAGGTTAAATCATATCTAGGTACAATCTGGATACGAGACGCATTTTAATGCAAGGTAATGATTACTATCGCTATGTGATTGTCACAAATGAGCAATGTTGTTTGTCTTTATATTTTCATATTTATGTACTCTTATGCCATCTAACGTTAGGCTGTTATGAAGCTAGCTTTCATTGTCAACATCCGTTATTGCTCACTTCCGTTATGTTGTGGCTTTTGCATTTGTGTTGTGGCTTTTGCATTTGTGTTTTCCGTTACTGCGCTTGTGTTTTTCGAATTTGCGAAGCGTTTTGGATATGCAGTTCGTTCGACACGTCTCGGCCTCCGTAGTTGTCTGTCACACAGCGTCTGAGTGAGGCTGTGCTCTCTGCTGTGTGTTGTCAGGTAGTGGCTGTGTTCTGCCTGTTGGGTACCGAGGTCAGCAGAGCCTATGTGTTCCAAGCCAGCCGGCCTGGAGAGGGAGGAGACAACCCGCCTCAGACCAAAAGTGAGACAAACCTCCACTCAAAACCTGTTACAGGATAAATGCATTTTTTTTTTTTTTTAAAACAATTTCATATCTTTAAATAAGGCAGATCATATTTAGTTTAAAGATGTTTGCTCAGGAAATGTATTGAAATAAGTGAAAGTAAAGTGGATATTGCATTAGAATCGAGTCAAAGGGCTTTTATTGTTATGTCTTTTTATGTTCTTATTTTTCCCTCTGTTTTGTAAAGCACTTTGTAACTGTGTTTTGATAAGTGCTATATAAATAAAGTTTATTATTATTATTATTATTAAAAGTGAAATGATTATTGTATCAAATAACTGCATGGGAAACAAGTGAAATTGCATCACTCCATTGGCAAATTTTATCAACTTATTTTGAGAAAAAATAACGTTTTATGACTGAATCCGAGATCAAATGGCTTGTTAAAGGAATAGTTCACCCAAAAATGAAAATTCTGTCATCATCTACTCACCCTCATGCCAAATGAAACACAGGTGAAATGTGTTAGTCCATATAACACACAGGGAGGCTGCAGCACAACTTGGTAGCAGCTTTCTCCAAAACAACTGAAGTCAATGGGGACCTGTTCTTTAGAGCTCCAAAACAAAAACAGCCAAACAATCACACTGTGAATAGAAAGACACACCATTATTTGTTGCAAATCAATCAGCTATAGTTAAGATTAAATATAGCTGTAGTTGTAGCTGTAGTTAAGTGTAAATATAGGTATTTTTGGAAATTTGAAGAACTGGTCCCCACTGACTTCAGTGGTTTTGGAGAAGGCTGCTATGGAGTTGTGCTGCAGCCTCCCTGTGTGTTATATGGACAAACTTCACCTGTGTTTCAACTGGCATGAGGGGGAGTAGACAGAATTTTCATTTTTGGGTGAACTATTCCTTTAAGATGAATATTTTTGCAGCGTAGTTGTATTTCCCTGGCCTGTGTGTAAACGGGCCTCCTCTCCCTCCAGCCATCTCTGACTCCCTGTGGGTGAGCTCAGCAGGCTCCTGTAAGGGCCGCTGCTTCGAGCTGGAGGAGGCCAAGCCTCCAGGATGCAGATGTGACAATCTGTGTAAAACCTACTACAGCTGCTGCTCCGACTTCGACGAGCACTGCCTGAAAACAGGTCAGTGTGACATCACCCTGCTCATTCATTTTAATGGGCTTTGTCTTCTTTAACATGCTGGTGTTTATGTGTTATTGTATTTTATAGCTGTTTAACAGGTTTGTTGGTTTGTTTTGTTCCTTTTGCAGCACTTTCTAAGATTGTTAGATACAAAAAAGTCTCTATCTTTGTTGCTAAGCGTTCATCACTGTGGTGTTTCTGCACTGCACTTCCCACAGATCACCTGTCAATCAAACAGTGTGGGGGCGGAGCTTGGATTTTCTGTTGATGCAGTTTGAGTTTCTTTGCTTTCTTTTCTTTGTCTGTTCAGCCATGGTGGCTATCGCTGCTCATGCTAACTACCCAGCTCTTCTTCTTCTGTTTATTCCAAACAAACCGGAAACGTAAAACACATCACTTCCTGTGCAGCAGAGGATTTTTCCCAGGAAAGAGCTGCCAGACACCGGCTGTTTAGAACAGACAGTGGAGAAGCTTTATGAACTAGATATAGGTTGGATCAATGTTTGGTTAGACCAGGCAGTGATGGAAAGTAGACAGACATAAACGGACATTATTGTTTTTACTTTAATGCTACTACTAGTACTACTACTACCACTACTACTCTTAGCAGTAGTAGTAGTAGTGCAGTTATTCATTTACTACTATAGAAATTTGCTTGGAACAGTGCTAGAACACCACAACAACACTACATCTCCAATACTCAGAAAGCTCAGTTTACATAATATGATATGAAGTGCTTTAGGTTTTGCTGTAGTTTATTTAACAGGGACAAAGGGCAAGTACATCCACTCCCCCACAGTTAGCAGGTTTATGTAAAAAAAAAAAAAAAAAAAAACGTTAAGCAAGCAACACTGAAGACACTTTCAAAACATCCAAATCTATAAAAAAAAAAAAAAATTGTCTAACTTGTTGTGATGGCAGGTTTCCAAAACTCTGTCCTATAACTGACTGACTTGTGAATCTGTGTAACTTTGATTTACAAGCCCTGGTTTGCTTGTAATTGGGCAGCAAATGATACATACAAAATACAAAAATGCATCATGGTAAATGATTTCCATGATGGTTTGAGCAAATAAGGCAACCTTGGATTCAGTCTGCTGCTAATGTTCACCTTAAAGGTCCCACATGGTGTAAAGCAGGACTCCCCTTGCCTCTGTGATGATAAAGGAGTTGGATGGTCTATCTAAACATGGTGAAAGTATCAAAACGCACGGTCGCCAACTAAATCCACACAATCCATATTAGAAAAGCGAGCTTCTAAACGAGCCGTTTGGACTTCTGTAACTTTGTGGCGTCACAAAGGTTCGCTCATTATCATTTTTGTAAGAAATAACAGACTAACAAAGTGTTTTTTTCAAAGCGGTTGAGCGGTTGTCATTGTTTATTACCGGAGAGTTTTCCCTACCTGTAGCTGCCGGGCCGCGGCGTCTCACGTTTCACTCTCGAAACGGTTAGCCAATCGGAACAGAGGGGTCGTTAATATTAATGAGCCTTAAAGACACAGCGACAGAAACAGCCTGTTCTTGGTAAGGCTCAGAGAGATGCTGGAAAATGAACGTGGAGAAATGGAGAGTGTTTTTGGTTCATGACACCACACACACAGCTTTGACCTCAAGACACAAAATAAAACTCTGTGGAGAATATGAGACCTTTAATTAATAGAAGTGAGAAGAAAAGTCTACTCTGTATGACCCATTGGAGGGAATTAGTGTTTTTTTTTTTAACCTTTCATCCTCCCTGTGCGTCAGCGGGGGGGTTCGAGTGCACAGATGATCGCTGTGGGGAGGACAGGAACGATGATCACGCCTGCCACTGCTCCGAGGACTGTCTGGAGAGAGGAGACTGCTGCACCAACTACAAGTCCCTCTGCAAAGGTTGGGACTAGGAAAATATAAAGACTTGGAATAGTCCCATAAAACAGTGATTCTCAAACCTTTTCATATCAAGGACCCTAGTTTAGTCCACATTAGAGCCACAGACCCCTATTTCATGAGATTTTGTTTCTCGGACCCAAATCTGAGAATACTGATTGACTGACTGTCTGTATTGTAGGTAGAGAGATAATAGAGAAACTATGATCAAAACAGTCATTCTTCTACATTCTCTCATTTTGTTAACTGCTTGTGAATTAAATAATGCTGAAGTTTAAGGCTTCATCAATTTGCCGGGGACCCCCTGGAACCCCCTCAAGGACCTCTGGTTGTCCCCGGACCCCAAGTTGAGAACCACTGCCATAAAACATAGCGAGCATATTCAGGTTCTCCATATTCAGGATCCCGGTTAACGAGATGGTGTTTACATGCGCCAACTCATTAATGGAATATTTGAATATCCTGAATATAAATGGAATTTTAATGTGCATGTAAACTCACTAAATTAAAGTAGATAACTGCTCACTTGTTGTCGTTTCTCCCTTGGCAGCTGACACTGCCTGGGTGCAAGGAGACTGTGAGGAGATCAAGAGCGCTGAATGTCCTGCAGGGTGAGTAGAAACCGGCCCTTCTGCGCAGCCGAAAGCGGCGCACACCCCCTTGATTTTTCGCCCAAAGTTCAACTATATTGAACTTTAACCCCCAAATATGCTGACCTCTACGAGAAGCGTCCAATGGCATGTCCTGCAGGGTGAGTAGTTAGTTAGTTACTTTTATTTATATAGCACTTTTCAAAACAGCAGTCACAAAGTGCTTCACAGTTGATAATAAAAATGCATAAAGTGCACGGAATGAAAACAGCAAATAAAATACAATTTATAAACAGAAACAAACACTCAACAATAAAAGCAAGATAAACAACAAAACAAAATTAAAAGACAAATAAAACCAATAGGAATTGCAAAGCAACAAACTTATAAAAACGCCAGCCTATACAAGTGGGTTTTTAAAAGTTTTTTAAAATGTGGTACCGACTCAGCTGACCTGACAGTGAGGGGGAGTCGATTCCATAGTGTAGTAGAAACCAGCCCTGCTGAATGAATCTAACTAACTCACAGAACTTCAATAGATAGAACGGTTCTTCCACTGTTTGCCTTGGTAATTTGGCTCGTACAGCATAATACGGCAAGTGCGGAATTTTAAAGGGTAGTTGCTATGGTGGCAACAAAAGTCTGGACATTAACTGAGCTTTCACACCAAACGCGGCATTGTGCAGAGCAAGGCCATTGTTTTCAATGAAGGACGCGGCAGTGCTCTCCTAAACATCTGCGCAGCCGAAAGCGACGCACACCCCCTTGATTTTTCGCCAGGTTTTGCGCCCAAAGTTCAACTATATTGAACTTTAACCCCCAGATACGCTGACCTCTACGAGAAGCGTCCAATGGCATTCCGACATTTACAGGAGGCGGAAGCTTTGTAGGCGCCGGAGCACCAAGGAGTTATAACTCCACATTAAAAACATCGAAACCTGGCCAAAAAGTCACAGGCATGGCAGATAATATCCGTTGGGGATACCAGGTTAGAAAAATTATATTGCGTTATTTACATATTCAGAAGAAGCCTAGATAGCGTCATTGTTGAATTATTTCAGCTGCTTTGAACGATGTTAAGACCTAAAGCATTAACTTAGCACATTTTTCATGTCATTAGTAAATCTATCTACACCATTTAAAACAGACTATTTACAGAAAACGAACCAAATTGTTTAATAAACTGCTGATGACCCCGCTAGTGCATCTGGAAAGGTAAAAATATGTTTCTGTAGCCTACCGAGATTCCAGCTTGCGCTCGACCTCGCGCAAAATAGAAGCATTGCCGCTTCTGGTGTGAAAGCCCCGTGAGGCTGTGAAGTCTGTCTGTCTTGCTTGAGAACTGAGCAGATGAGTCTGTCAGCAAACTGTCAGAACGCAACTGAAAGCTAACGTTAGCGACGAGGCTAATGTAGCTTTATCACAGACTGGACTTCTCTCTCTAGCTCTTCTAGTAAACATTAGCATGTTAGCAATCCATGGCAGCAAGGACACAGAGAAGCTGCTTTGGTTCTTGCTGTAAAACCTCTCAGCTCAGTGACTTGCTGTGAGTCACTTTATACAGAAGCTAGTCCAACGGTTCACAGCAAAATGGCCGCCGCTCCAACCGTCCAGGAACGCTGATTTGAATGGGAATGACTAAGTTCTGTGATCTGACTCTTAATGGTCACTATATACATGTGCTATCATTTCAGCTTTACCATTCAATGATAAAATATTTAGGATTTCAAGATTTACAGGCAAAACAAATCCAAAAACAGCATTCAAGGGTGTTTGTGCAAAGGCCATAATACATCATGTACTGTATTTTACACTGATTTTATTTAACCTGTATTTATCAAGGGTAGGTGGACGGATGGCATTTTCTCTCTTTCAGTAAGTGATTCACTAAAATGATCTTTATTCAGTATTTGAAGGCCAGTAACGTCTTTTTTCACTGAATAAGAGTTTCAGTATTCAAAACTAGGTGAGATAAAAGCATGGACGACCTTCTCCAAAACTGTAAAAGATAAAATCAATGAGCCAGTTGACTTTCTTTTAACCTTTCATCCTTCTTCTGTCTCAGTGAGAGGTTTCGAGAGTCTTGAAACGACAGTGAAACCTGGCACAGCTGCCTTTTATTAATCCTCCAGTGTGTCTTTGTCGTCCTGCTGCTCTCAGCTTCATCCGCCCCCCCCTCATCATGCTGTCGGTGGACGGCTTCAGAGCCTCCTACTTGAAGAAGGGCAAAGCTGTCATCCCCAACATAGAGAAACTCAGTAAGTCTTGATCCTCCATCCTACAACTGCTTCACCTAAGTACAGTTAGAGAGCTTGTAGAAGTTTGAAAAATGCGGAAATCTGGTTAGAGAAACTCTTAATGTCCTGTTCATGTTGTACAGTTGGAGCATGTGACCAAGTCAACTTTGCTCAAGTCCCAAGTCAGTCTCAAGTCTTGAGGCACAAGTCTAGTCCTAGTCAAGTCCCAAGTCTAAATGTAGATTACCAAGTCAAGTCCAAGTCAAGTCCATGTCATTAATGTCAAGTCTCAAGTCTAAATGTAGAACAGCAAGTCAAGTCAGAACAAATCAAGAGTCCAGTATCAATTTCATATCTTAAAGAAAACTAAATATCTAGGACTTTTCAATGCAATATGGTTTTAATAGGATAAAAACTTGGTAAGAGCATCATGAGTTTGATTTCTATAATCAGTTTCAACTTCAATAAATTCAATCATTCCATACAAATTCAGAAAACAGAATTTAAATTCAGTCGTCTGCTGGAACAAATCTTTTTAACGTGTTCTTCCCTGTGTTTCAAGCTTCCTGATGAACACACATCATCCAAATGTGTTCAACTTTTGTCATTTGGCACTTTACTGCCGCACAGTAAAGCTGTCCTGTCCTTGTTTCACATTTTTCACAACTCCCCCAGTGAACTGTCTCATAAAAGCCCTGGAAGTAAGTCAATGGTTTGTGGGACAAAATGGGAGAAAAACATATTCCTGCCAATTTAAACAGACACATGTTTACATTCCCTCCATGACTCACCTGCTGCCACCTGAACATCATTCAGACTCGGATTGGGATTAGTGGAGATAATCAAACATCGCTATCAGAGACAGAGGGTTTTCAGGGAAATGTAGAAAGAGTCACTGGAAGAGAGTTGACTGTTACAATGTGCTGCTAAAATGATCTTAAGCCTGTATTCAAATATTAAAATCTTTTTTTAAACAAATGAGAAAAACAAACTCTCATTGGGATGATGTTGAAATGTTGCAGACCAGACCATTTGTATTCAGATTGCATCACTTGACTCAAGAAAATTCTTGTTATTTTGCATCAGAAACAAGTGAAATAATCTAACCACACAGATTTTTCAGTAGTTTCAAAGGAAAGAAGATTTTAAATAACATTTTTACAGGGTTGTGGTTTTAACTGCTTGATTTGAGTCACTGAAATCTTCTTGTACTTGTCAGTATAATATTTTATAGATTTACATTTCTTTCCCCTCAGGAACGTGTGGGACATCGGCACCTTACATGCGGCCAGTCTACCCATCCAAGACCTTCCCCAACTTATATACACTCGCCACTGTAAGTCACCCAGGGTCATGTGTGAGTGACACTGAAACGCTCACTTGCTCTCATCGTCTCTCTAACAGTGTGAACAGTGCAATACGTAAGGGATAATGCCCGACGAGGTGTCCATTATCAGGAATTAATGGATGACGGGGAGGCCAGAACCGTCCCACGCACAGCGGAGGACGGTTCTCCGCTCCGCTGCGCATGCCCAACTCGAAGGGCATTATCTCGCGTTTCACAAGCCATAACTCAGTTTCCCTGGTAACACCTGAGGGTTTGACTAATACCTGGAACAATCATTACCATCCCATACTATCCCTTATGCAATGGAAACGTTGTTCACTCCTCCAGTAAATAGGACGAACCTTAGATACGACTTGGCAGCAGGAGATATTTCTAGTCCGCTCAGCTCATTGAACCCTTTGGCTCAGCTATGAGCCAGAAAGCTAACGTTATGCTAGCAACATTCAAAGTCAATAACAAACAGTAAATATAATTTGACATTATGTTTAACAACAAGAGTAGCTAGCTATCCAGCCATGTCATTGTCCCCAAATCAATATCAAGATTTTCACCAACAAATCAGGCTCAAACGGAGGCTATGACTGCGTCCCTGTTGCTATGGTTACTAATTTTAGATACAGGCTGATGCTACGTAGCCAGCGCATGAATTTACAACGGTGAACAGACAGTTTCAGTGGAACTACTTAGTATGTGTCCATTATCAGGAATTAATGGACACCCTGCAGCCAATCAGAATCGAGTATTCACCCAGACCATGGTATAAAGCCCCGCTATGACACTGACAGTATGTTTTTGAGGTGAGTTACTGTAGTGACTCTGTCCTCTGGTCTCTCTGCAGGGTCTTTACCCAGAGTCCCATGGGATTGTGGGAAACAACATGCACGACCCGGTGTTTGATGCCAACTTCAACCTGCGAGGCAGAGAGAAGCTCAACCACCGCTGGTGGGGCGGGCAGCCTGTGAGTATCTATATCTGTATCTATATCCTCGGGCAGAGGTCTTTTGTCTGTTCCAGAGTCCAGACTGAAAACTAAAGGGGAGGCTCTGGAACGATCTGCCCGAGGAAATCAGGTCGGCTGAGTCAGTGATCTCCTTTAAGTCCCTTCTTAAAACATACTTTCATCTGAGAGCCTTTTCTGATTTTACTTGAGTTTTAATTTCCTTTCAACGGTCTTTTATTTCCTTTAAAAAATGTTTTTTTTTTCCTATTCTTATCTTTTCCTACACTGTATTGTTTTTTATAAACCAAATTGTTTTTATCTGTTTTCTTTTAAAACCTGAATCCAAACATGGATTTTGAAAAGTGCTCTATAAACAAAGATTATTATTATTATTATTATATCTGGACGTGGTTTGTGATTGGAAGGAAATATGAATGTTCTTGTTTTCTATGTGTTCTAGATCTGGATCACAGCAGAGAAACAAGGAGTGAAAGCAGGAACCTTCTTCTGGCCCTGGTGAGTCAGCACTGGTACACAGACAGACTTCACTGCTCTGTACTGTTAGCCTGCAAACCTTCTATATAAGACCAATGAACAATGAATAAAGAGAGTCAGGAGCATCAACCATAAAAGTGCGTTTAGATGCAAAAAATTCAGATGATTGTATGTTTATGTAGTGTTTTAATTGCTGATTCTCTAAATGTATTGTATAGTGATCCCAGTATGTATGTGTAACTGTAATCATTGCAATAATATCGTAGATCCTGAAGTCCATACTGCTTTTTTGGATCTTCGCTAATATATTACTTTATGGAAACATATTGAGAGACAACTTTCTGCTGATAATAGGCCAAAAGACTAAAATGCAGCTCTTGCAATATTTGTGGGGAATTGTTGATTTGGCAAACAATGTGATTGCAAAATCCCTGTTCCCTAGAAGCACAACGAATTACCATGACGCACCGACACTGAGAGTGATAAATCAGACCCAGATGGTTCTTTCAAAATTTATTCCAACACAGAAATAGAGCTTGGGCTCTGAAACTTCAGTATATGGGTTTATTCAACAGCCACATAACTGAAAAGAGAAGCTATGGGAGTGAAGCACTTTGGGTAATCAGCCCAGACAGACTTACAAGACTCTACATCCCACTCAGTGCAGCCGTGTGAAACATAAACACACTCCAAGATCAACTCAGGCATCAAGTGCAAAGTACACTGACATATTCTCAGGCTTACAGATACAGATTGCCTCATATAATCCACCTTTTCTCAAACATATCTCACTTCTTTTCTAATCGTTTGACCAAGAAAATGTGCAGAAATAGAAGTTGTTTTGGAGAGTGGACAGATTGTTCTGCCCTTGTATCTCTGTTTCTATTGCAAATGATGAAATATCTCTTAACAATAATCACACAACATTTCAGAAAATATGTTTAAGACATTTCCAAATACGTTCTTACACTTGCTGAAATCATTTGCATATCCATGACCTAATAAGCACGAGGGCAAAGAGAGGCTGCTCTCTCGTCACGTCCTGACTGACTGACAATGACCCTACACACACACACACGCACACACACACACACACACACAAACACACACACACACACAGGACAATACCCCTACACAATCAATCACAACGGAGGCCATTGAAGGCCCAAGCAGCCGAAACACCGGCCTGTTCAGCTAGTGACACATGAGAGCCTCGTGTCAACTAGAGCTCCCGGTCCACTCTGTCAAGAAGGAGTGAAACTCATAAACCATCTCTGTAACCGTTGATCATCGGCACCTTTGTGTTCTGTGCTCGCAGGGTGATTCCCCTGGAGAGGAGGATCTTGACCATCCTGCGCTGGCTGCACCTGCCTGACAATGAGAGGTGTGTCTCTGTTCTCTGGACTTTTCAGACATGAATATCACACACACACACACACACACACACACACACACACACACGCTTGGTTTTCGTTAGCCTGGTTCCAGACTCCTGAGTCGCGTCCCGCCCACTCTTCAGAGCGATTCAGAGTCTGGTGTTGCTCTGGTCAACTACGATTTTTAGCTCAGAAAAAATGATCGGGCCAATCAGCGCCTTTGTGGGCGGGGCTAAAGTTTGAACCGTTCGTGCATGTTGAAATCACTTCCTTACCCAACATATTTTTTGCAAAAACGACATTTTTGTCAAAAACGACCAACATTCTTAGTAAAGTTGGTAAATACATCCAGCATCAGTGTGACTGGAAATAACATCAGAGCGGCCGGAAACGTCAGTCACTAGTGATTGGTTCGGGGAAACTCAACCCCCCCCCCCCCACACACAGAAAACGGCTATCTTCTGACATTTTCTTATTGGTGCTCTATTATCTCATTCAACTATCAGGTTTCTACATATTTTTCCCATGGACTCATTACATTACATTGACATTACATTATGTCATTTAGCAGATGCTTTTGTCCAAAGCGAAGTACAATAAGTACAATAGTAGCATTTTGTCAACAGTAGTCAAACCGACCGTATATCTCAGTCTTCATCAGCTGAGCCTTCAGTAGGAAGAAGTAGCATTCATAGAATCAGATTTTTTTCTTTTTTTACTTAAGAGTAGAAGATGAAGAAGATCGTTACATGATAGATGGTTACTTCAGGTGGGGTCCAGGTGTAACGTGAAGAGATGAGTCTTCAGCCTGAAGATGGGTAAAGACTCAAACACTACTCATGCAGCTCAAGCGTAAATGTTAAGGATGTGAATGGTGAAATCGAAGTGAAGTTTGGTAGTTGCAGCCTTATATGAACATTTGTTTGCTTTTGACTTCACCTGTATAATTTTGGCGAAGATGAGGTGCTCATGCATATGTATTTAAAAGATTAGACACTTTTTAGATTTCCTTTTCTTTGGGGGCGGAGCCAAAACGGTGGCTAGCCAAGCTTGGTGCCACCCCAAATTTTCTCGCACGTCATTGGCTGTTTAACTCTGATTGACACATTGAAATTGCCTAAAATGTAAGATTTTGTTGTTTTAAGTGACCAAGGTGCCCTTTTAGACAGAAACAAGTGCTGAAGAGTGACAGGTGTTGATGTTATGTTTCATTTTTTACCGATATTTCACATCCAGTCCAGAGTCTGTTTTTCACCTAAATAATCACTGGACAATAGTCAAATAGTCCTTGCAACAATAGAAACTTTGTCCTGCGTGTAATAATTTGTTTCAATCATTTGTATCAACATATTCAAACTTGGGTATGCACAATTGATTAAAAACAATCTATATTGCATTATAGTTAATTTTTAACTCTCAACCTCGTTTTTATGCTTATGGTCCTTGGGGCCCCCCCAGGTTAGCGGTGCCCCCTCTGGCCCCTCCAGTTAAAAACTCCCAGATACACCCCTGCTTTTCTTAGATAATACTTGGTTTTAAATGGGTTAAGAGCTGCTGCTGCCTGTCTTATATTTAGTCAGAGTGTCAGTGAGCGAGTGAGTGTCTCTGCTGAAGATAAAGGGGTTTTTTTTAGTTGCTGGGTCAGTGAGAGGGTCGGTGGGTGGAGAAGAGGCTGAGAGAGAAAAATCTTCACATGTTTTTTCTGTTTTGTACGGAGCCCGGGAGTGGCCATCGGGAGAAAAATAGTTTATGTCGTGGCCACGATTTACTGTAACGTGCCACGATAGGCAATTTGAGCTCTCGTTTTATTTTTTCGTGCACATGAGATACAATTCGTTCCCTCGATTTCCTCTTTACGTGCACAAATTGCCAAAACGTGTCCTCGAAATAGTGATATCTCGATATATAATCTCGATATATAATCCATGTGCTCTTCATGATTATGTTTAAATGTGGCCTGTCCTGGGTGTGTTGCAGCACCTGATTGTGTTTACATGGCCTGAAGGTTAAGTGGCTAAATATGTTGCAATATTTGGGGGATTTGCCTATTCAGTGTAAACAGACAATGGATATTAACATACCAAATCTTAAAACGTGTATAATAAAACGTGCGCACGTTACAGTAAATCGTGGACTCAGTATAACTTTTTTCTCTCCCAGTGGCCACTATCCCGGGCTCCGTAGTTTTGTGTCTTGAATCTGGGTGAGTCGAGGTGAGCTGTGCACTGCCAGAGATAACAAGCTCAGCAAATGGTTTTATCTTCTTCTTCTTATCATGCCTACTTCAGAATCATTTTAGTCAGATTTACTGGGTTTCCACACTCACTTGGACATTAAATTCAACGAGTTTTCGGTGATTTTTAAAGTGTTGTTTGGTGAAACGTATGGATTCGAACTCGGCATGTTTTGAGTGAAGACATGAAATTGGTCAGAATTAGACATTATAGAGGCTTCATGTTTTACTCCTGATCTTGTCAAGTCAAATCTTCATTCTCAAACTGCTGCTGTATGAACACAAATCTCAGGATGTGAAGTGTTGATCCAATTGACAGAGAGATCTGAGGCATACTGATTTGGGTGCTGTATTTGAATTTTAAAAAATCAAGGTCATCCATTTGCAAAAACCTGCTAAGCCTGCTGTATTTTATTCTTCTGAAATTCACAAACTTTCAAGGATTGGCAGCCGCTTGGATTCAGCCAGTGTCAGGATATGTCTCTTGCTTTATTACAGAGCGTCTTGTTTCAAGAGATTCATTTGAATTGAGTGAAACATTTCCTGAAACTAGCAGAAATAACTGCAAGTGTAGCAAGATAATATGACTGGACTTCCTGAAATCACTTTCTAAGCCTTTTTGGCAGCGGGACAGATTTACTGACGCTCACAAACTGTCTGTGGTTTACCAGCTGATGACATATAGGCCAAGAACAGCAAAAATCATCTTTTTGACATGTGTGAGGATTTTTTAATGTGTTGAAATTACAAACAGTATCTCAAAATCTGTTAATCATGTGCTTCACTGTATCTCAGCATGTTGGTAGTAATAAATACTCAGGAGAACGACAAACTTGGAGGAATTCTTACTGGAATAATTTTTATTTAAGCTGCTGTAACATTTTTAAACATCAGTATATCATTGTCAAATTAATCATAATACCTTGGTATAATTACTGTAAACAAATGAGATCATGTTGGAGCTGATTGTTCTCCTCTATCTCACTCCAGTAGTATTGTTAGTTCTAGAGTTTCTCCACATTAAGACTACATTTCCCATCAGCCTCTTTGCTTCCTGCAATGCAGAGTAGAGGCTGATAGATGCTGACAGGCTGACCACCGGTTTGTTTACAGTCATTATACTAATGTCTTGAAATGAATATGGTAATGATTTATTGATGTGTAAATCAGTGATTCTCAACCTTTTTCATATCAAGGACCCCTAATTTAGTCCACATTAGAGCCACAGACCCCCATTTGATGAGATTTTGTCTCTCGGACCCAAATCAGAGAATAATTTTTATTGTCAGATATGCTTCTGTATAGAATTCCATGACTATTTGTACTGTAGGTAGAGTGATAACAGTAAAACTATGATCAAAATAGTTATTCTAAAATGACAAAAAAAGAAGTTTAACAATTCATCAATTTGCTGGAATGCCCTCAAGGACCCCTGGTGGTCCCCGGACCCCACGTTGAGAACCACTGGTGTAAATGATACACATAGCACCTTTAAAAAGGCAAATATATATTTTTGTCTCTGTGTTCTCTCTCCAGGCCTTACGTCTACGCCGTCCACTCAGAGCAGCCGGACACCTTCGGACATCGACTGGGACCGCTCAGCAGTGAGGTGTGTGTGTGTGTGTGTGTGTGTGTGTGAGAGAGAGAGAGAGAGAGAGAGAGAGAGAGAGAGAGAGAGAGAGAGAGAGAGAGAGAGAAAGAGAGAGGGAGAGAGAGAGAGAGAGAGAGAGAGAAAGAGAGAGAGAGATATGAAAGATGATATTTTGCTGGTTTATGTTTCCTCAGAAACACAAGTGACATAAACACAGAAACAATGATAGTCAGTAGACAGTGGAGGCACAGCAACACACACGCACACACACACACACACACACACACACACACACACACACACACACACACACACACACACACGCACACACAATAATACATGGGAGGGATGGAATTATTTTTCTGTTACTTAATTTTTTTTATTTTAATAATTTAATTGATGATTAATCTCTTGTTACATGCTTTGGCAATACTGTTTGTTTGTGAACTGTCATGCCAATAAAGCAC